>NC_139545.1:8220683-8373971 GCF_965153285.1 Podarcis tiliguerta
GCCGAAAGTCAGATTTTTGATGAAATTGTGACCCCGGGGCTTAGGGATTTTTTCAAAAAAATATTTTTCTGCCAGTGAAGTTCTCGAGGGCTGATTTCTTTTCCTGTGATAAAAAGCCTTCTGTTTCGACCGCCAAACCTCTCAGGGAAGCATTTGCAACTGTTTGGCACCATTTTGGAATGCATTGCCGAAAGTTAGATTTTTTTATGAAATTCTGACCCCGGGGCTTAGGGATTTTTTCAAAAAAATATTTTTCTGCCGGTGAACTTGTCGAGGGCTGATTTCTTGTCCTGTGATAAAAAGCCTTCTGTTTCGACCGCCAAAACTCTCAGGGAAGCATTTGCAACCGTTTGGCACCATTTTGGAGTGAATTGCCGAAAGTCAGATTTTTGATGAAATTGTGACCCCGGGGCTTAGGGATTTTTTCAAAAAAATATTTTTCTGCCGGTGAAGTTGTCGAGGGCTGATTTCTTTTCCTGTGATAAAAAGCCTTCTGTTTCGACCGCTAAACCTCTCAGGGGAGCATTTCCAACCGTTTGGCAGCATTTTTGATGGAATTGCCGAAAGTCAGATTTTTGATGAAATTGTGACCCCGGGGCTTAGGGATTTTTTCAAAAAAATATTTTTCTGCCGGTGAAGTTGTGGAGGGCTGATTTCTTGTCCTGTGATAAAAAGGCTTCTGTTTCGACCGCTAAACCTCTCAGGGGAGCATTTGCAACCGTTTGGCACCATTTTTGAGTGAATTGCCGAAAGTCAGATTTTTGATGAAATTGTGACCCCGGGGCTTCGGGATTTTTTCAAAAAAATATTTTTCTGCCGGTGAACTTGTCGAGGGCTGATTTCTTGTCCTGTGATAAAAAGCCTTCTGTTTCGACCGCCAAACCTCTCAGGGAAGCATTTGCAACCGTTTGGCAGCATTTTTGATGGAATTGCTGAAAGTCAGATTTTTGATGAAATTGTGACCCCGGGGCTTAGGGATTTTTTTCAAAAAAATATTTTTCTGCCGGTGAAGTTGTGGAGGGCTGATTTCTTGTCCTGTGATAAAAAGGCTTCTGTTTCGACCGCTAAACCTCTCAGGGGAGCATTTGCAACCGTTTGGCAGCATTTTTGAGTGAATTGCCAAAAGTCAGACTTTTGATGAAATTGTGAACCCGGGGCTTCGGAATTTTTTCAAAAAAATATTTTTCTGCCGGTGAAGTTGTCGAGGGCTGATTTCTTGTCCTGTGATAAAAAGGCTTCTGTTTCAACCGCTAAACCTCTCAGGGAAGCATTTGCAACCGTTTGGCACCATTTTTGAGTGAATTGCCAAAATCAGATTTTTGATGAAATTGTGACCCCGGGGCTTAGGGATTTTTTCAAAAAAATATTTTTCTGCCGGTGAAGTTGTGGAGGGCTGATTTCTTGTCCTGTGATAAAAAGGCTTCTGTTTCGACCGCTAAACCTCTCAGGGGAGCATTTGCAACCGTTTGGCACCATTTTTGAGTGAATTCCCAAAAGTCAGATTTTTGATGAAATTGTGACCCCGGGGTTTGGGGATTTTTTCAAAAAAATATTTTTCTGCCGGTGAAGTTGTGGAGGGCTGATTTCTTGTCCTGTGATAAAAAGGCTTCTGTTTCGACCGCTAAACCTCTCAGGGGAGCATTTGCAACCGTTTGGCACCATTTTGGAGTGAATTGCCGAAAGTCAGATTTTTGATGAAATTGTGACCCCGGGGCTAAGGGATTTTTTCAAAAAAATATTTTTCTGCCGTTGAAGTTGTCGAGGGCTGATTTCTTTTCCTGTGATAAAAAGCCTTCTGTTTCGACCGCCAAACCTTTCAGGGAAGCATTTGCAACGGTTTGGCACCATTTTGGAGTGAATTGCCGAAAGTCAGATTTTTGATGAAATTGTGACCCCGGGGCTTAGGGATTTTTTCAAAAAAATATTTTTCTGCCGGTGAAGTTGTCGAGGGCTGATTTCTTGTCCTGTGATAAAAAGGCTTCTGTTTCGACCGCTAAACCTCTCAGAGAAGCATTTGCAACCGTTTCGCAGCATTTTTGATGGAATTGCCGAAAGTCAGATTTTTGCTGAAATTGTGACCCCGGCTTAGGGATTTTTTCAAAAAAAGGTGTTCAGACGTCGAGGGCTAATTCTGTTTCCCATGATAAAAACGCATCTGTTTCCACCGAAAAAGCTTTCAGTCGATAGTTTGCAACAGTTTGGCACCATTTCTGAGTGAATTGCAGAACGTCAGATTTTTGCTGAAATTGCGACCGCGCGGCTTAGGGATTTTTTCAAAAAAAGGTGTTCAGACATCGAGGGCTAATTCTGTTTCCCATGATAAAACCCCATCTGTTTCCACCGAAAAAGCTTTCATTTCATCGTTTGCAACAGTTTGGCACCATTTCTGAGTGACTTGCAGAACGTCAGATTTTTGCTGAAATTGTGACCGCGCGGCTTAGGGATTTTTTCAAAAAAAGGTGTTCAGACATCGAGGGCTAATTCTGTTTCCCATGATAAAAAGACATCTGTTTCCACCGAAAAAGCTTTCAGGGGATCGTTTGCAACAGGGCTTAGGGATTTTTTCAAAAAAAGGTGTTCAGACATCGAGGGCTAATTCTGTTTCCCATGATAAAAACCCATCTGTTTCCACCGAAAAAGCTTTCAGTCGATCGTTTACAACAGTTTGGCACCATTTCTGAGTGAATTGCAGAACGTCAGATTTTCGCTGAAATCGTGACCGCGCGGCTTAGGGATTTTTTAAAAAAAAGTTGTTCAGACGTCGAGGGCTAATTCTGTTTCCCATGATAAAAACCCGTCTATTTCCACCGAAAAAGCTTTCAGGGGATCGTTTGCAACAGTTTGGCACCATTTCTGAGTGAATGGCAGAACGTCAGATTTTTGCTGAAATTGTGACCGCGCGGCTTAGGGATTTTTTCAAAAAAAGGTGTTCAGACGTCGAGGGCTAATTCTGTTTCCCATGATAAAAACCCATCTGTTTCCACCGAAAAAGCTTTCAGGGGATCTTTTGCAACAGTTTGGCACCATTTCTGAGTGAATGGCAGAACGTCAGATTTTTGCTGAAATTGTGACAGCGCGGCTTAGGGATTTTTTCAAAAAAAAGGTGTTCAGACGTTGAGGGCTAATTCTGTTTCCCATGATAAAAACCCATCTGTTTCCACCGAAAAAGCTTTCAGGGGATCGTTTGCAACAGTTTGGCACCATTTCTGAGTGAATGGCAGAACGTCAGATTTTTGTTGAAATGGTGACAGCGCGGCTTAGGGATTTTTTCAAAAAAAGGTGTTCAGACGTCGAGGGCTAATTCTGTTTCCCATGATAAAAACCCATCTGTTTCCACCGAAAAAGCTTTCAGTCGATCGTTTACAACAGTTTAGCACCATTTCTGAGTGAATTGCAGAACGTCAGATTTTTGCTGAAATTGTGACCGCGCGGCTTAGGGATTTTTTCAAAAAAAGGTGTTCAGACGTCGAGGGCTAATTCTGTTTCCCATGATAAAAACGCATCTGTTTCCACCGAAAAAGCTTTCAGGGGATTGTTTGCAACAGTTTGGCACCATTTCTGAGTGAATTGCAGAACGTCAGATTTTTGCTGAAATTGTGACCCGCGCGGCTTAGGGATTTTTTCAAAAAAAGGTGTTCAGACGTCGAGGGCTAATTCTGTTTCCCATGATAAAAACGCATCTGTTTCCACCGAAAAAGCTTTCAGTCGATAGTTTGCAACAGTTTGGCACCATTTCTGAGTGAATTGCAGAACGTCAGATTTTTGCTGAAATTGCGACCGCGCGGCTTAGGGATTTTTTCAAAAAAAGGTGTTCAGACATCGAGGGCTAATTCTGTTTCCCATGATAAAACCCCATCTGTTTCCACCGAAAAAGCTTTCATTTCATCGTTTGCAACAGTTTGGCACCATTTCTGAGTGACTTGCAGAACGTCAGATTTTTGCTGAAATTGTGACCGCGCGGCTTAGGGATTTTTTCAAAAAAGGTGTTCAGACATCGAGGGCTAATTCTGTTTCCCATGATAAAAAGACATCTGTTTCCACCGAAAAAGCTTTCAGGGGGATCGTTTGCAACAGGGCTTAGGGATTTTTTCAAAAAAAGGTGTTCAGACATCGAGGGCTAATTCTGTTTCCCATGATAAAAACCCATCTGTTTCCACCGAAAAAGCTTTCAGTCGATCGTTTACAACAGTTTGGCACCATTTCTGAGTGAATTGCAGAACGTCAGATTTTCGCTGAAATCGTGACCGCGCGGCTTAGGGATTTTTTAAAAAAAAGTTGTTCAGACGTCGAGGGCTAATTCTGTTTCCCATGATAAAAACCCGTCTATTTCCACCGAAAAAGCTTTCAGGGGATCGTTTGCAACAGTTTGGCACCATTTCTGAGTGAATGGCAGAACGTCAGATTTTTGCTGAAATTGTGACCGCGCGGCTTAGGGATTTTTTCAAAAAAAAGTTGTTCAGACGTTAAGGGCTAATTCTGTTTCCCATGATAAAACCCCATCTGTTTCCACCGAAAAAGCTTTCATTCGATCGTTTGCAACAGTTTGGCACCATTTCTGAGTGAATTGCAGAACGTCAGATTTCTGCTGAAATTGCGACCGCGCGGCTTAGGGATTTTTTCAAAAAAAGGTATTCAGACATCGAGGGCTAATTCTGTTTCCCATGATAAAAACACATCTGTTTCCACCGAAAAAGCTTTCAGGGGATCGTTTGCATTAGGGCTTAGGGATTTTTTCAAAAAAAGGTGTTCAGACATCGAGGGCTAATTCTGTTTCCCATGATAAAAACCCATCTGTTTCCACCGAAAAAGCTTTCAGGGGATCGTTTGCAACAGTTTGGCACCATTTCTGAGTGAATGGCAGAACGTCAGATTTTTGCTGAAATTGTGACCGCGCGGCTTAGGGATTTTTTCAAAAAAAGGTGTTCAGACGTCGAGGGCTAATTCTGTTTCCCATGATAAAAACCCATCTGTTTCCACCAAAAAAGCTTTCAGGGGATCTTTTGCAACAGTTTGGCACCATTTCTGAGTGAATGGCAGAACGTCAGATTTTTGCTGAAATTGTCACAGCGCGGCTTAGGGATTTTTTCAAAAAAAAGGTGTTCAGACGTTGAGGGCTAATTCTGTTTCCCATGATAAAACCCCATCTGTTTTCACCAAAAAAGCTTTCATTCGATCGTTTGCAACAGTTTGGCACCATTTCTGAGTGAATTGCAGAACGTCAGATTTTTGCTGAAATTGTGACGGCGCGGCTTAGGGATTTTTTTTAAAAAAGTTGTTCAGACGTCGAGGGCTAATTCTGTTTCCCATGATAAAAACCCATCTGTTTCCACCGAAAAAGCTTTCAGGGGATCGTTTGCAACAGTTTGGCACCATTTCTGAGTGAATGGCAGAACGTCAGATTTTTCCTGAAATTGTGACCGCGCGGCTTAGGTATTTTTTCAAAAAAAGGTGTTCAGACGTCGAGGGCTAATTCTGTTTCCCATGATAAAAACCCATCTGTTTCCACCGAAAAAGCTTTCAGTCGATAGTTTGCAACAGTTTGGTACCATTTCTGAGTGAATTGCAGAACGTCGGATTTTTGCTGAAATTGTGACCGCGCGGCTTAGGGATTTTTTCAAAAAAAGTTGTTCAGACGTCGAGGGCTAATTCTGTTTCCCCTGATAAAAACCCATCTGTTTCCACCGAAAAAGCTTTCAGGGGATCGTTTGCAACAGTTTGGCAGCATTTCTGAGTGAATGGCAGAACGTCAGATTTTTGCTGAAATTGTGACCGAGGCGGCTTAGGGATTTTTTCAAAAAAAAGTTGTTCAGAAGTTGAGGGCTAATTCTGTTTCCCATGATAAAACCCCATCTGTTTCCACCGAAAAAGCTTTCATTCGATCGTTTGCAACAGTTTGGCACCATTTCTGAGTGAATTGCAGAACGTCAGATTTTTGCTGAAATTGTGACCGCGCGGCTTAGGGATTTTTTCAAAAAAAGGTGTTCAGACGTCGAGGGCTAATTCTGTTTCCCATGATAAAAACGCATCTGTTTCCACCGAAAAAGCTTTCAGTCGATAGTTTGCAACAGTTTGGCACCATTTCTGAGTGAATTGCAGAACGTCAGATTTTTGCTGAAATTGTGACCGCGCGGCTTAGGGATTTTTTCAAAAAAAGGTGTTCAGACATCGAGGGCTAATTCTGTTTCCCATGATAAAACCCCATCTGTTTCCACCGAAAAAGCTTTCATTCCATCGTTTGCAACAGTTTGGCACCATTTCTGAGTGAATTGCAGAACGTCAGATTTTTGCTGAAATTGTGACCGCGCGGCTTAGGGATTTTTTCAAAAAAAGGTGTTCAGACATCGAGGGCTAATTCTGTTTCCCATGATAAAAACACATCTGTTTCCACCGAAAAAGCTTTCAGGGGATCGTTTGCAACAGGGCTTAGGGATTTTTTCAAAAAAAGGTGTTCAGACATCGAGGGCTAATTCTGTTTCCCATGATAAAAACCCATCTGTTTCCACCGAAAAAGCTTTCAGTCGATCGTTTACAACAGTTTGGCACCATTTCTGAGTGAATTGCAGAACGTCAGATTTTCGCTGAAATCGTGACCGCGCGGCTTAGGGATTTTTTCAAAAAAAGTTGTTCAGACGTCGAGGGCTAATTCTGTTTCCCATGATAAAAACGCAACTGTTTCCACCGAAAAAGCTTTCAGTCGATCGTTTGCAACTGTTTGGCACCATTTCTGAGTGAATGGCAGAACGTCAGATTTTTGCTGAAATTGTGACGGCTTAGGGATTTTTTTAAAAAAAGTTGTTCAAACGTCGAGGGCTAATTCTGTTTCCCATGATAAAAACCCAACTGTTTTCACCAAAAAAGCTTTCAGTCCATCGTTTGCAACAGTTTGGCACCATTTCTGAGTGAATTGCAGAACGTCAGATCTTTGCTGAAATTGTGACCGCGCGGCTTAGGGATTTTTTCAAAAAAAGTTGTTCAGACGTTGAGGGCTAATTCTGTTTCCCATGATAAAAACCCATCTGTTTCCACCGAAAAAGCTTTCAGGGGATCGTTTGCAACAGTTTGGCACCATTTCTGAGTGAATGGCAGAACGTCAGATTTTTGCTGAAATTGTGACCGCGCGGCTTAGGGATTTTTTCAAAAAAAAGGTGTTCAGACGTTGAGGGCTAATTCTGTTTCCCATGATAAAACCCCATCTGTTTCCACCGAAAAAGCTTTCATTCGATCGTTTGCAACAGTTTGGCACCATTTCTGAGTGAATTGCAGAACGTCAGATTTTTGCTGAAATTGTGACCGCGCGGCTTAGGGATTTTTTCAAAAAAAGTTGTTCAGACGTCGAGGGCTAATTCTGTTTCCCATGATAAAAACCCATCTGTTTCCACCGAAAAAGCTTTCAGGGGATCGTTTGCAACAGTTTGGCACCATTTCTGAGTGAATGGCAGAACGTCAGATTTTTGCTGAAATTGTGATCGCGCGGCTTAGGGATTTTTTCAAAAAAAAGGTGTTCAGACGTTGAGGGCTAATTCTGTTTCCCATGATAAAACCCCATCTGTTTTCACCAAAAAAGCTTTCAGTCCATCGTTTGCAACAGTTTGGCACCATTTCTGAGTGAATTGCAGAACGTCAGATTTTTGCTGAAATTGTGACTGCGCGGCTTAGGGATTTTTTCAAAAAAAAGTTGTTCAGAAGTTGAGGGCTAATTCTGTTTCCCATGATAAAACCCCATCTGTTTCCACCGAAAAAGCTTTCATTCGATCGTTTGCAACAGTTTGGCACCATTTCTGAGTGAATGGCAGAACGTCAGATTTTTCCTGAAATTGTGACCGCGCGGCTTAGGTATTTTTTCAAAAAAAGGTGTTCAGACGTCGAGGGCTAATTCTGTTTCCCATGATAAAAACCCATCTGTTTCCACCGAAAAAGCTTTCAGTCGATAGTTTGCAACAGTTTGGTACCATTTCTGAGTGAATTGCAGAACGTCGGATTTTTACTGAAATTGTGACCGCGCGGCTTAGGGATTTTTTCAAAAAAAGGTGTTCAGACGTCGAGGGCTAATTCTGTTTCCCATGATAAAAACGCATCTGTTTCCACCGAAAAAGCTTTCAGTCGATAGTTTGCAACAGTTTGGCACCATTTCTGAGTGAATTGCAGAACGTCAGATTTTTGCTGAAATTGTGACCGCGCGGCTTAGGGATTTTTTCAAAAAAAGGTGTTCAGACATCGAGGGCTAATTCTGTTTCCCATGATAAAACCCCATCTGTTTCCACCGAAAAAGCTTTCATTCCATCGTTTGCAACAGTTTGGCACCATTTCTGAGTGAATTGCAGAACGTCAGATTTTTGCTGAAATTGTGACCGCGCGGCTTAGGGATTTTTTCAAAAAAAGGTGTTCAGACATCGAGGGCTTATTCTGTTTCCCATGATAAAAACACATCTGTTTCCACCGAAAAAGCTTTCAGGGGATCGTTTGCAACAGGGCTTAGGGATTTTTTCAAAAAAAGGTGTTCAGACATCGAGGGCTAATTCTGTTTCCCATGATAAAAACCCATCTGTTTCCACCGAAAAAGCTTTCAGTCGATCGTTTACAACAGTTTGGCACCATTTCTGAGTAAATTGCAGAACGTCAGATTTTCGCTGAAATCGTGACCGCGCGGCTTAGGGATTTTTTCAAAAAAAGTTGTTCAGACGTCGAGGGCTAATTCTGTTTCCCATGATAAAAACGCATCTGTTTCCACCGAAAAAGCTTTCAGTCGATCGTTTGCAACTGTTTGGCACCATTTCTGAGTGAATGGCAGAACGTCAGATTTTTGCTGAAATTGTGACGGCTTAGGGATTTTTTTAAAAAAAGTTGTTCAAACGTCGAGGGCTAATTCTGTTTCCCATGATAAAAACAAACTGTTTTCACCAAAAAAGCTTTCAGTCCATCGTTTGCAACAGTTTGGCACCATTTCTGAGTGAATTGCAGAACGTCAGATCTTTGCTGAAATTGTGACCGCGCGGCTTAGGGATTTTTTCAAAAAAAGTTGTTCAGACGTTGAGGGCTAATTCTGTTTCCCATGATAAAAACCCATCTGTTTCCACCGAAAAAGCTTTCAGGGGATCGTTTGCAACAGTTTGGCACCATTTCTGAGTGAATTGCAGAACGTCAGATTTTTGCTGAAATTGTGACCGCGCGGCTTAGGGATTTTTTCAAAAAAAGGTGTTCAGACATCGAGGGCTAATTCTGTTTCCCATGATAAAAACCCATCTGTTTCCACCGAAAAAGCTTTCACTCGATCGTTTACAACAGTTTGGCACCATTTCTGAGTGAATTGCAGAACGTCAGATTTTTGCTGAAATTGTGACCGCGCGGCTTAGGGATTTTTTCAAAAAAAGGTGTTCAGACATCGAGGGCTAATTCTGTTTCCCATGATAAAAACACATCTGTTTCCACCGAAAAAGCTTTCAGGGGATCGTTTGCAACAGGGCTTAGGGATTTTTTCAAAAAAAGGTGTTCAGACATCGAGGGCTAATTCTGTTTCCCATGATAAAAACCCATCTGTTTCCACCGAAAAAGCTTTCAGTCGATCGTTTACAACAGTTTGGCACCATTTCTGAGTGAATTGCAGAACGTCAGATTTTCGCTGAAATCGTGACCGCGCGGCTTAGGGATTTTTTCAAAAAAAGTTGTTCAGACGTCGAGGGCTAATTCTGTTTCCCATGATAAAAACCCATCTGTTTCCACCGAAAAAGCTTTCAGTCGATAGTTTGCAACAGTTTGGCACCATTTCTGAGTGAATTGCAGAACGTCAGATTTTTGCTGAAATTGTGACCGCGCGGCTTAGGGATATTTTCAAAAAAAGTTGTTCAGACGTCGAGGGCTAATTCTGTTTCCCATGATAAAAACCCA
Source organism: Podarcis tiliguerta (assembly GCF_965153285.1). Classification (NCBI taxonomy): domain Eukaryota; kingdom Metazoa; phylum Chordata; class Lepidosauria; order Squamata; family Lacertidae; genus Podarcis; species Podarcis tiliguerta. The sequence goes on from NC_139545.1 coordinate 8,230,566, forward strand.
TCTGTTTCCACCGAAAAAGCTTTCAGTCGATAGTTTGCAACAGTTTGGTACCATTTCTGAGTGAATTGCAGAACGTCGGATTTTTGCTGAAATTGTGACCGCGCGGCTTAGGGATTTTTTCAAAAAAAGTTGTTCAGACGTCGAGGGCTAATTCTGTTTCCCCTGATAAAAACCCATCTGTTTCCACCGAAAAAGCTTTCAGGGGATCGTTTGCAACAGTTTGGCAGCATTTCTGAGTGAATGGCAGAACGTCAGATTTTTGCTGAAATTGTGACCGAGGCGGCTTAGGGATTTTTTCAAAAAAAAGTTGTTCAGAAGTTGAGGGCTAATTCTGTTTCCCATGATAAAACCCCATCTGTTTCCACCGAAAAAGCTTTCATTCGATCGTTTGCAACAGTTTGGCACCATTTCTGAGTGAATTGCAGAACGTCAGATTTTTGCTGAAATTGTGACCGCGCGGCTTAGGGATTTTTTTTAAAAAAGTTGTTCAGACGTCGAGGGCTAATTCTGTTTCCCATGATAAAAACCCATCTGTTTCCACCGAAAAAGCTTTCAGGGGATCGTTTGCAACAGTTTGGCACCATTTCTGAGTGAATGGCAGAACGTCAGATTTTTCCTGAAATTGTGACCGCGCGGCTTAGGTATTTTTTCAAAAAAAGGTGTTCAGACGTCGAGGGCTAATTCTGTTTCCCATGATAAAAACCCATCTGTTTCCACCGAAAAAGCTTTCAGGGGATCGTTTGCAGCAGTTTGGCACCATTTCTGAGTGAATGGCAGAACGTCAGATTTTTGTTGAAATTGTGACAGCGCGGCTTAGGGATTTTTTCAAAAAAAGGGGGTTCAGACATCGAGGGCTAATTCTGTTTCCCATGATAAAAACCCATCTGTTTCCACCGAAAAAGCTTTCAGTCGATCGTTTACAACAGTTTGGCACCATTTCTGAGTGAATTGCAGAACGTCAGATTTTTGCTGAAATTGTGACCGCGCGGCTTAGGGATTTTTTCAAAAAAAGGTGTTCAGACGTCGAGGGCTAATTCTGTTTCCCATGATAAAAACGCATCTGTTTCCACCGAAAAAGTTTCAGTCGATAGTTTGCAACAGTTTGGCACCATTTCTGAGTGTATTGCAGAACGTCAGATTTTTGCTGAAATTGTGACCGCGCGGCTTAGGGATTTTTTCAAAAAAAGGTGTTCAGACATCGAGGGCTAATTCTGTTTCCCATGATAAAACCCCATCTGTTTCCACCGAAAAAGCTTTCATTCCATCGTTTGCAACAGTTTGGCACCATTTCTGAGTGAATTGCAGAACGTCAGATTTTTGCTGAAATTGTGACAGCGCGGCTTAGGGATTTTTTCAAAAAAAGGTGTTCAGACATCGAGGGCTAATTCTGTTTCCCATGATAAAAACACATCTGTTTCCACCGAAAAAGCTTTCAGGGGATCGTTTGCAACAGGGCTTAGGGATTTTTTCAAAAAAAGGTGTTCAGACATCGAGGGCTAATTCTGTTTCCCATGATAAAAACCCATCTGTTTCCACCGAAAAAGCTTTCAGTCGATCGTTTACAACAGTTTGGCACCATTTCTGAGTGAATTGCAGAACGTCAGATTTTCGCTGAAATCGTGACCGCGCGGCTTAGGGATTTTTTCAAAAAAAGTTGTTCAGACGTCGAGGGCTAATTCTGTTTCCCATGATAAAAACGCATCTGTTTCCACCGAAAAAGCTTTCAGTCGATCGTTTGCAACTGTTTGGCACCATTTCTGAGTGAATGGCAGAACGTCAGATTTTTGCTGAAATTGTGACAGCGCGGCTTAGGGATTTTTTCAAAAAAAGGGGGTTCAGACATCGAGGGCTAATTCTGTTTCCCATGATAAAAACCCATCTGTTTCCACCGAAAAAGCTTTCAGTCGATCGTTTACAACAGTTTAGCACCATTTCTGAGTGAATTGCAGAACGTCAGATTTTTGCTGAAATTGTGACCGCGCGGCTTAGGGATTTTTTCAAAAAAAGGTGTTCAGACGTCGAGGGCTAATTCTGTTTCCCATGATAAAAACGCATCTGTTTCCACCGAAAAAGCTTTCAGTCGATAGTTTGCAACAGTTTGGCACCATTTCTGAGTGAATTGCAGAACGTCAGATTTTTGCTGAAATTGTGACCGCGCGGCTTAGGGATTTTTTCAAAAAAAGGTGTTCAGACGTCGAGGGCTAATTCTGTTTCCCATGATAAAAACGCATCTGTTTCCACCGAAAAAGCTTTCAGTCGATAGTTTGCAACAGTTTGGCACCATTTCTGAGTGAATTGCAGAACGTCAGATTTTTGCTGAAATTGTGACCGCGCGGCTTAGGGATTTTTTCAAAAAAAGGTGTTCAGACATCGAGGGCTAATTCTGTTTCCCATGATAAAACCCCATCTGTTTCCACCGAAAAAGCTTTCATTCCATCGTTTGCAACAGTTTGGCACCATTTCTGAGTGAATTGCAGAACGTCAGATTTTTGCTGAAATTGTGACCGCGCGGCTTAGGGATTTTTTCAAAAAAAGGTGTTCAGACATCGAGGGCTAATTCTGTTTCCCATGATAAAAACACATCTGTTTCCACCGAAAAAGCTTTCAGGGGATCGTTTGCAACAGGGCTTAGGGATTTTTTCAAAAAAAGGTGTTCAGACATCGAGGGCTAATTCTGTTTCCCATGATAAAAACCCATCTGTTTCCACCGAAAAAGCTTTCAGTCGATCGTTTACAACAGTTTGGCACCATTTCTGAGTGAATTGCAGAACGTCAGATTTTCGCTGAAATCGTGACCGCGCGGCTTAGGGATTTTTTCAAAAAAAGTTGTTCAGACGTCGAGGGCTAATTCTGATTCCCATGATAAAAACGCATCTGTTTCCACCGAAAAAGCTTTCAGTCGATCGTTTGCAACTGTTTGGCACCATTTCTGAGTGAATGGCAGAACGTCAGATTTTTGCTGAAATTGTGACGGCTTAGGGATTTTTTTAAAAAAAGTTGTTCAAACGTCGAGGGCTAATTCTGTTTCCCATGATAAAAACAAACTGTTTTCACCAAAAAAGCTTTCAGTCCATCGTTTGGAACAGTTTGGCACCATTTCTGAGTGAATTGCAGAACGTCAGATCTTTGCTGAAATTGTGACCGCGCGGCTTAGGGATTTTTTCAAAAAAAGTTGTTCAGACGTTGAGGGCTAATTCTGTTTCCCATGATAAAAACCCATCTGTTTCCACCGAAAAAGCTTTCAGGGGATCGTTTGCAACAGTTTGGCACCATTTCTGAGTGAATTGCAGAACCTCAGATTTTTGCTGAAATTGTGACCGCGCGGCTTAGGGATTTTTTCAAAAAAAGGTGTTCAGACATCGAGGGCTAATTCTGTTTCCCATGATAAAAACCCATCTGTTTCCACCGAAAAAGCTTTCACTCGATCGTTTACAACAGTTTGGCACCATTTCTGAGTGAATTGCAGAACGTCAGATTTTTGCTGAAATTGTGACCGCGCGGCTTAGGGATTTTTTCAAAAAAAGGTGTTCAGACGTCGAGGGCTAATTCTGTTTCCCATGATAAAAACCCATCTGTTTCCACCGAAAAAGCTTTCAGGGGATCGTTTGCAACAGTTTGGCACCATTTCTGAGTGAATTGCAGAACCTCAGATTTTTGCTGAAATTGTGACCGCGCGGCTTAGGGATTTTTTCAAAAAAAGGTGTTCAGACGTCGAGGGCTAATTCTGTTTCCCATGATAAAAACCCATCTGTTTCCACCGAAAAAGCTTTCAGTCGATAGTTTGCAACAGTTTGGTACCATTTCTGAGTGAATTGCAGAACGTCGGATTTTTGCTGAAATTGTGACCGCGCGGCTTAGGGATTTTTTCAAAAAAAGTTGTTCAGACGTCGAGGGCTAATTCTGTTTCCCCTGATAAAAACCCATCTGTTTCCACCGAAAAAGCTTTCAGGGGATCGTTTGCAACAGTTTGGCAGCATTTCTGAGTGAATGGCAGAACGTCAGATTGTTGCTGAAATTGTGACCGAGGCGGCTTAGGGATTTTTTCAAAAAAAGTTGTTCAGACGTCCAGGGCTAATTCTGTTTCCCATGATAAAAACGCATCTATTTTCACCGAAAAAGCTTTCATGGGATCGTTTGCAACAGTTTGGCACCATTTCTGAGTGAATTGCAGAACGTCGGATTTTTGCTGAAATTGTGACCGCGCGGCTTAGGGATTTTTTCGAAAAAAGGTGTTCAGACGTCGAGGGCTAATTCTGTTTCCCATGATAAAAACCCATCTGTTTCCACCGAAAAAGCTTTCAGTCGATCGTTTGCAACAGTTTGGCAGCATTTCTGAGTGAATTGCAGAACGTCAGATTTTTGCTGAAATTGTGACCGCGCGGCTTAGGGATTTTTTCAAAAAAAGGTGTTCAGACATCGAGGGCTAATTCTGTTTCCCATGATAAGAACACATCTGTTTCCACCGAAAAAGCTTTCAGTCGATCGTTTGCAACAGTTTGGCACCATTTCTGAGTGAATTGCAGAACGTCAGATTTTTGCTGAAATTGTGACCGCGCGGCTTAGGGATTTTTTCAAAAAAAGGTGTTCAGACGTCGAGGGCTAATTCTGTTTCCCATGATAAAAACCCATCTGTTTCCACCGAAAAAGCTTTCAGTCGATAGTTTGCAACAGTTTGGCACCATTTCTGAGTGAATTGCAGAACGTCAGATTTTTGCTGAAATTGTGACCGCGCGGCTTAGGGATTTTTTCAAAAAAAGGTGTTCAGACGTCGAGGGCTAATTCTGTTTCCCATGATAAAAACCCATCTGTTTCCACCGAAAAAGCTTTCAGTCGATAGTTTGCAACAGTTTGGCACCATTTCTGAGTGAATTGCAGAACGTCGGATTTTTGCTGAAATTGTGACCGCGCGGCTTAGGGATTTTTTCAAAAAAAGTTGTTCAGACGTCGAGGGCTAATTCTGTTTCCCCTGATAAAAACCCATCTGTTTCCACCGAAAAAGCTTTCAGGGGATCGTTTGCAACAGTTTGGCAGCATTTCTGAGTGAATGGCAGAACGTCAGATTTTTGCTGAAATTGTGACCGAGGCGGCTTAGGGATTTTTTCAAAAAAAGTTGTTCAGACGTCGAGGGCTAATTCTGTTTCCCATGATAAAAACGCATCTATTTTCACCGAAAAAGCTTTCATGGGATCGTTTGCAACAGTTTGGCACCATTTCTGAGTGAATTGCAGAACGTCGGATTTTTGCTGAAATTGTGACCGCGCGGCTTAGGGATTTTTTCGAAAAAAGGTGTTCAGACGTCGAGGGCTAATTCTGTTTCCCATGATAAAAACCCATCTGTTTCCACCGAGAAAGCTTTCAGTCGATCGTTTGCAACAGTTTGGCAGCATTTCTGAGTGAATTGCAGAACGTCAGATTTTTGCTGAAATTGTGACCGCGCGGCTTAGGGATTTTTTCAAAAAAAGTTGCTCAGACGTCGAGGGCTAATTCTGTTTCCCATGATAAAAACCCATCTGTTTCCACCGAAAAAACTTTCAGGGGATTGTTTGCAACAGTTTGGCACCATTTCTGAGTGAATTGCAGAACGTCAGATTTTTCCTGAAATTGTGACCGCGCGGCTTAGGGATTTTTTCAAAAAAAAGGTGTTCAGACATCGAGGGCTAATTCTGTTTCCCATAATAAAAACCCATCTGTTTTCACCAAAAAAGCTTTCAGGGGATCGTTTGCAACAGTTTGGCAGCGTTTCTGAGTGAATGGCAGAACGTCAGATTTTTGCTGAAATTGTGACCGCGCGGCTTAGGGATTTTTTCAAAAAAAGTTGTTCAGACGTGGAGGGCTAATTCTGTTTCCCATGATAAAAACCCATCTGTTTCCACCGAAAAAGCTTTCAGTCGATAGTTTGCAACAGTTTGGCACCATTTCTGAGTGAATTGCAGAACGTCGGATTTTTGCTGAAATTGTGACCGCGCGGCTTAGGGATTTTTTAAAAAAAAGTTGTTCAGACGTCGAGGGCTAATTCTGCTTGCCATGATAAAAACCCATCTGTTTCCACCGAAAAAGCTTTCAGTCGATCGTTTGCAACAGTTTGGCACCATTTCTGAGTGAATTGCAGAACGTCAGATTTTTCCTGAAATTGTGACCGCGCGGCTTAGGGATTTTTTCAAAAAAAGTTGTTCAGACGTCGAGGGCTAATTCTGTTTCCCATGATAAAAACCCATCTGTTTCCACCGAAAAAGCTTTCAGGGGATTGTTTGCAACAGTTTGGCAGCATTTCTGAGTGAATGGCAGAACGTCAGATTTTTGCTGAAATTGTGACCGAGGCGGCTTAGGGATTTTTTCAAAAAAAGTTGTTCTGACGTCGAGGGCCAATTCTGTTTCCCATGATAAAAACCCATCGGTTTCCACCGAAAAAGCTTTCAGTCGATCCTTTGCAACAATTTGGCACCATTTCTGAGTGAATTGCAGAACGTCAGATCTTTGCTGAAATTGTGACCGCGCGGCTTAGGGATTTTTTCAAAAAAAGTTGTTCAGACGTTGAGGGCTAATTCTGTTTCCCATGATAAAAACCCATCTGTTTCCACCGAAAAAGCTTTCAGGGGATCGTTTGCAACAGTTTGGCACCATTTCTGAGTGAATTGCAGAACCTCAGATTTTTGCTGAAATTGTGACCGCGCGGCTTAGGGATTTTTTCAAAAAAAGGTGTTCAGACATCGAGGGCTAATCCTGTTTCCCATAATAAAAACCCATCTGTTTTCACCAAAAAAGCTTTCAGGGGATCGTTTGCAACAGTTTGGCAGCGTTTCTGAGTGAATGGCAGAACGTCAGATTTTTGCTGAAATTGTGACCGCGCGGCTTAGGGATTTTTTCAAAAAAAGTTGTTCAGACGTGGAGGGCTAATTCTGTTTCCCATGATAACAACCCATCTGTTTCCACCGAAAAAGCTTTCAGTCGATAGTTTGCAACAGTTTGGCACCATTTCTGAGTGAATTGCAGAACGTCGGATTTTTGCTGAAATTGTGACCGCGCGGCTTAGGGATTTTTTCAAAAAAAGTTGTTCAGACGTCGAGGGCTAATTCTGTTTCCCATGATAAAAACCCATCTGTTTCCACCGAAAAAGCTTTCAGTCGATAGTTTGCAACAGTTTGGTACCATTTCTGAGTGAATTGCAGAACGTCGGATTTTTGCTGAAATTGTGACCGCGCGGCTTAGGGATTTTTTCAAAAAAAGTTGTTCAGACGTCGAGGGCTAATTCTGTTTCCCCTGATAAAAACCCATCTGTTTCCACCGAAAAAGCTTTCAGGGGATCGTTTGCAACAGTTTGGCAGCATTTCTGAGTGAATGGCAGAACGTCAGATTTTTGCTGAAATTGTGACCGAGGCGGCTTAGGGATTTTTTCAAAAAAAGTTGTTCAGACGTCCAGGGCTAATTCTGTTTCCCATGATAAAAACGCATCTATTTTCACCGAAAAAGCTTTCATGGGATCGTTTGCAACAGTTTGGCACCATTTCTGAGTGAATTGCAGAACGTCGGATTTTTGCTGAAATTGTGACCGCGCGGCTTAGGGATTTTTTCGAAAAAAGGTGTTCAGACGTCGAGGGCTAATTCTGTTTCCCATGATAAAAACCCATCTGTTTCCACCGAAAAAGCTTTCAGTCGATCGTTTGCAACAGTTTGGCAGCATTTCTGAGTGAATTGCAGAACGTCAGATTTTTGCTGAAATTGTGACCGCGCGGCTTAGGGATTTTTTCAAAAAAAGGTGTTCAGACATCGAGGGCTAATTCTGTTTCCCATGATAAGAACACATCTGTTTCCACCGAAAAAGCTTTCAGTCGATCGTTTGCAACAGTTTGGCACCATTTCTGAGTGAATTGCAGAACGTCAGATTTTTGCTGAAATTGTGACCGCGCGGCTTAGGGATTTTTTCAAAAAAAGGTGTTCAGACGTCGAGGGCTAATTCTGTTTCCCATGATAAAAACCCATCTGTTTCCACCGAAAAAGCTTTCAGTCGATAGTTTGCAACAGTTTGGCACCATTTCTGAGTGAATTGCAGAACGTCAGATTTTTGCTGAAATTGTGACCGCGCGGCTTAGGGATTTTTTCAAAAAAAGGTGTTCAGACGTCGAGGGCTAATTCTGTTTCCCATGATAAAAACCCATCTGTTTCCACCGAAAAAGCTTTCAGTCGATAGTTTGCAACAGTTTGGCACCATTTCTGAGTGAATTGCAGAACGTCGGATTTTTGCTGAAATTGTGACCGCGCGGCTTAGGGATTTTTTCAAAAAAAGTTGTTCAGACGTCGAGGGCTAATTCTGTTTCCCCTGATAAAAACCCATCTGTTTCCACCGAAAAAGCTTTCAGGGGATCGTTTGCAACAGTTTGGCAGCATTTCTGAGTGAATGGCAGAACGTCAGATTTTTGCTGAAATTGTGACCGAGGCGGCTTAGGGATTTTTTCAAAAAAAGTTGTTCAGACGTCGAGGGCTAATTCTGTTTCCCATGATAAAAACGCATCTATTTTCACCGAAAAAGCTTTCATGGGATCGTTTGCAACAGTTTGGCACCATTTCTGAGTGAATTGCAGAACGTCGGATTTTTGCTGAAATTGTGACCGCGCGGCTTAGGGATTTTTTCGAAAAAAGGTGTTCAGACGTCGAGGGCTAATTCTGTTTCCCATGATAAAAACCCATCTGTTTCCACCGAGAAAGCTTTCAGTCGATCGTTTGCAACAGTTTGGCAGCATTTCTGAGTGAATTGCAGAACGTCAGATTTTTGCTGAAATTGTGACCGCGCGGCTTAGGGATTTTTTCAAAAAAAGTTGCTCAGACGTCGAGGGCTAATTCTGTTTCCCATGATAAAAACCCATCTGTTTCCACCGAAAAAACTTTCAGGGGATTGTTTGCAACAGTTTGGCACCATTTCTGAGTGAATTGCAGAACGTCAGATTTTTCCTGAAATTGTGACCGCGCGGCTTAGGGATTTTTTCAAAAAAAAGGTGTTCAGACATCGAGGGCTAATTCTGTTTCCCATAATAAAAACCCATCTGTTTTCACCAAAAAAGCTTTCAGGGGATCGTTTGCAACAGTTTGGCAGCGTTTCTGAGTGAATGGCAGAACGTCAGATTTTTGCTGAAATTGTGACCGCGCGGCTTAGGGATTTTTTCAAAAAAAGTTGTTCAGACGTGGAGGGCTAATTCTGTTTCCCATGATAAAAACCCATCTGTTTCCACCGAAAAAGCTTTCAGTCGATAGTTTGCAACAGTTTGGCACCATTTCTGAGTGAATTGCAGAACGTCGGATTTTTGCTGAAATTGTGACCGCGCGGCTTAGGGATTTTTTAAAAAAAAGTTGTTCAGACGTCGAGGGCTAATTCTGCTTGCCATGATAAAAACCCATCTGTTTCCACCGAAAAAGCTTTCAGTCGATCGTTTGCAACAGTTTGGCACCATTTCTGAGTGAATTGCAGAACGTCAGATTTTTCCTGAAATTGTGACCGCGCGGCTTAGGGATTTTTTCAAAAAAAGTTGTTCAGACGTCGAGGGCTAATTCTGTTTCCCATGATAAAAACCCATCTGTTTCCACCGAAAAAGCTTTCAGGGGATTGTTTGCAACAGTTTGGCAGCATTTCTGAGTGAATGGCAGAACGTCAGATTTTTGCTGAAATTGTGACCGAGGCGGCTTAGGGATTTTTTCAAAAAAAAGGTGTTCAGACATCGAGGGCTAATCCTGTTTCCCATAATAAAAACCCATCTGTTTTCACCAAAAAAGCTTTCAGGGGATCGTTTGCAACAGTTTGGCAGCGTTTCTGAGTGAATGGCAGAACGTCAGATTTTTGCTGAAATTGTGACCGCGCGGCTTAGGGATTTTTTCAAAAAAAGTTGTTCAGACGTGGAGGGCTAATTCTGTTTCCCATGATAACAACCCATCTGTTTCCACCAAAAAAGCTTTCAGTCGATAGTTTGCAACAGTTTGGCACCATTTCTGAGTGAATTGCAGAACGTCGGATTTTTGCTGAAATTGTGACCGCGCGGCTTAGGGATTTTTTAAAAAAAAGTTGTTCAGACGTCGAGGGCTAATTCCGTTTCCCATGATAAAAACCCATCTGTTTCCACCGAAAAAGCTTTCAGTCGATCGTTTGGAACAGTTTGGTACCATTTCTGAGTGAATTGCAGAACGTCAGATTTTTGCTGAAATTGTGACCGCGCGGCTTAGGGATTTTTTCAAAAAAAGTTGCTCAGACGTCGAGGGCTAATTCTGTTTCCCATGATAAAAACCCATCTGTTTCCACCGAAAAAGCTTTCAGTCGATCGTTTGCAACAGTTTGGCACCATTTCTGAGTGAATGGCAGAACGTCAGATTTTTGCTGAAATTGTGACCGTGCGGCTTAGGGATTTTTTCAAAAAAAGGTGTTCAGACATCGAGGGCTAATTCTGTTTCCCATGATAAAAACCCATCTGTTTCCACCAAAAAAGCTTTCACTCGATCGTTTACAACAGTTTGGCACCATTTCTGAGTGAATTGCAGAACGTCAGATTTTTGCTGAAATTGTGACCGCGCGGCTTAGTGATTTTTTCAAAAAAAGGTGTTCAGACGTCGAGGGCTAATTCTGTTTCCCATGATAAAAACCCATCTGTTTCCACCGAAAAAGCTTTCAGGGGATCGTTTGCAACAGTTTGGCACCATTTCTGAGTGAATTGCAGAACCTCAGATTTTTGCTGAAATTGTGACCGCGCGGCTTAGGGATATTTTCAAAAAAAGTTGTTCAGACGTCGAGGGCTAATTCTTTTTCCCATGATAAAAACCCATCTGTTTCCACCGAAAAAGCTTTCAGGGGATCGTTTGCAACAGTTTGGGACCATTTCTGAGTGAACTGCAGAACCTCAGATTTTTGATGAAATTGTGACCGCGCGGCTTAGGGATTTTTTCAAAAAAAGGTGTTCTGACGTCGAGGGCCAATTCTGTTTCCCATGATAAAAACCCATCGGTTTCCACCGAAAAAGCTTTCAGTCGATCCTTTGCAACAATTTGGCACCATTTCTGAGTGAATTGCAGAACGTCAGATTTTTGCTGAAATTGTGACCGCGCGGCTTAGGGATTTTTTCAAAAAAAGTTGTTCAGACGTCGAGGGCTAATTCTGTTTCCCATGATAAAAACGCATCTGTTTCCACCGAAAAAGCTTTCAGGGGATTGTTTGCAACAGTTTGGCACCATTTCTGAGTGAATTGCAGAACGTCAGATTTTTCCTGAAATTGTGACCGCGCGGCTTAGGGATTTTTTCAAAAAAAAGGTGTTCAGACATCGAGGGCTAATCCTGTTTCCCATAATAAAAACCCATCTGTTTTCACCAAAAAAGCTTTCAGGGGATCGTTTGCAACAGTTTGGCAGCGTTTCTGAGTGAATGGCAGAACGTCAGATTTTTGCTGAAATTGTGACCGCGCGGCTTAGGGATTTTTTCAAAAAAAGTTGTTCAGACGTGGAGGGCTAATTCTGTTTCCCATGATAACAACCCATCTGTTTCCACCGAAAAAGCTTTCAGTCGATAGTTTGCAACAGTTTGGCACCATTTCTGAGTGAATTGCAGAACGTCGGATTTTTGCTGAAATTGTGACCGCGCGGCTTAGGGATTTTTTAAAAAAAAGTTGTTCAGACGTCGAGGGCTAATTCCGTTTCCCATGATAAAAACCCATCTGTTTCCACCGAAAAAGCTTTCAGTCGATCGTTTGGAACAGTTTGGTACCATTTCTGAGTGAATTGCAGAACGTCAGATTTTTGCTGAAATTGTGACCGCGCGGCTTAGGGATTTTTTTTAAAAAAGTTGTTCAGACGTCGAGGGCTAATTCTGTTTCCCATGATAAAAACCCATCTGTTTCCACCGAAAAAGCTTTCAGTCGATCGTTTGCAACAGTTTGGTACCATTTCTGAGTGAATTGCAGAACGTCGGATTTTTGCTGAAATTGTGACCGCGCGGCTTAGGGATTTTTTCAAAAAAAGGTGTTCAGACATCGAGGGCTAATTCTGTTTCCCATGATAAAAACCCATCTGTTTCCACCGAAAAATCTTTCAGGGGATCGTTTGCAACACTTTGGCAGCATTTCTGAGTGAATGGCAGAACGTCAGATTTTTGCTGAAATTGTGACCGCGCGGCTTAGGGATTTTTTCAAAAAAAGGTGTTCAGACATCGAGGGCTAATTCTGTTTCCCATGATAAAAACCCATCTGTTTCCACCGAAAAAGCTTTCACTCGATCGTTTACAACAGTTTGGCACCATTTCTGAGTGAATTGCAGAACGTCAGATTTTTGCTGAAATTGTGACCGCGCGGCTTAGGGATTTTTTCAAAAAAAGGTGTTCAGACGTCGAGGGCTAATTCTGTTTCCCATGATAAAAACCCATCTGTTTCCACCGAAAAAGCTTTCAGGGGATCGTTTGCAACAGTTTGGCACCATTTCTGAGTGAATTGCAGAACCTCAGATTTTTGCTGAAATTGTGACCGCGCGGCTTAGGGATATTTTCAAAAAAAGTTGTTCAGACGTCTAGGGCTAATTCTGTTTCCCATGATAAAAACCCATCTGTTTCCACCGAAAAAGCTTTCAGGGGATCGTTTGCAACAGTTTGGCACCATTTCTGAGTGAACTGCAGAACCTCAGATTTTTGCTGAAATTGTGACCGCGCGGCTTAGGGATTTTTTCAAAAAAAGGTGTTCTGACGTCGAGGGCCAATTCTGTTTCCCATGATAAAAACCCATCGGTTTCCACCGAAAAAGCTTTCAGTCGATCCTTTGCAACAATTTGGCACCATTTCTGAGTCAATTGCAGAACGTCAGAATTTTGCTGAAATTGTGACTGCGCGGCTTAGGGATTTTTTCAAAAAAAGTTGTTCAGACATCGAGGGCTAATTCTGTTTTCCATGATAAAAACCCATCTGTTTCCACCGAAAAAGCTTGCAGGGGATCGTTTGCAACACTTTGGCACCATTTCTGAGTGAATTGCAGAACCTCAGATTTTTGCTGAAATTGTGACCGCGCGGCTTAGGGATTTTTTCAAAAAAAGGTGTTCAGACGTCGAGGGCTAATTCTGTTTCCCATGATAAAAACCCATCTGTTTCCACCGAAAAAGCTTTCAGGGGATCGTTTGCAACAGTTTGGCACCATTTCTGAGTGAACTGCAGAACCTCAGATTTTTGCTGAAATTGTGACCGCGCGGCTTAGGGATTTTTTCAAAAAAAGGTGTTCTGACGTCGAGGGCCAATTCTGTTTCCCATGATAAAAACCCATCGGTTTCCACCGAAAAAGCTTTCAGTCGATCCTTTGCAACAATTTGGCACCATTTCTGAGTGAATTGCAGAACGTCAGATTTTTGCTGAAATTGTGACCGCGCGGCTTAGGGATTTTTTCAAAAAAAGTTGTTCAGACATCGAGGGCTAATTCTGTTTCCCATGATAAAAACCCATCTGTTTCCACCGAAAAAGCTTGCAGGGGATCGTTTGCAACACTTTGGCAGCATTTCTGAGTGAATGGCAGAACGTCAGATTTTTGCTGAAATTGTGACCGGGCGGCTTAGGGATTTTTTCAAAAAAAGGTGTTCAGATATCGAGGGCTAATTCTGTTTCCCATGATAAAAACCCATCTGTTTTCACCAAAAAACTTTCAGTCCATCGTTTGCAACAGTTTGGCACCATTTCTGAGTGAATTGCAGAACGTCAGATTTTTGCTGAAATTGTGACCGCGCGGCTTAGGGATTTTTTCAAAAAAGGTTGCTCAGACGTCGAGGGCTAATTCTGTTTCCCATGATAAAAACCCATCTGTTTCCACCGAAAAAGCTTTCAGGGGATCGTTTGGAACAGTTTGGCACCATTTCTGAGTGAATTGCAGAACGTCGGATTTTAGTTGAAATTGTGACCGCGCGGTTTAGGGATTTTTTCAAAAAAAGGTGTTCAGACATCGAGGGCTAATTCTGTTTCCCATGATAAAAACCCATCTGTTTCCACCGAAAAAGCTTTCAGGGGATCGTTTGCAACAGTGTGGCACCATTTCTGAGTGAATGGCAGAACGTCAGATTTTTGCTGAAATTGTGACCGTGCGGCTTAGGGATTTTTTCGAAAAAAGGTGTTCAGACATCGAGGGCTAATTCTGTTTCCCATGATAAAAACCCATCTGTTTCCACCGAAAAAGCTTTCATTCGATCATTTGGAACAGTTTGGCACCATTTCTGAGTGAATTGCAGAACGTCGGATTTTAGCTGAAATTGTGACCGCGCGGCTTAGGGATTTTTTCAAAAATTTGTTCAGACGTCGAGGGCTAATTCTGTTTCCCATAATAAAAACCCATCTGTTTCCACCGAAAAAGCTTTCAGGGGATCGTTTGCAACAGTTTGACACCATTTCTGAGTGAATTGCAGAACGTCAGATTTTTGCTGAAATTGTGACCGCGCGGCTTAGGGATTTTTTCAAAAAAAGTTGTTCAGACGTCGAGGGCTAATTCTGTTTCCCATGATAAAAACCCATCTGTTTCCACCGAAAAAGCTTTCAGGGGATCGTTTGCAACAGTTTGGCACCATTTCTGAGTGAATTGCAGAACTTCAGATTTTTGCTGAAATTGTGACCGCGCGGCTTAGGGATTTTTTTTAAAAAAGGTGTTCAGACGTCGAGGGCTAATTCTGTTTCCCATGATAAAAACCCATCTGTTTCCACCGAAAAAGCTTTCAGTCGATCGTTTGCAACAGTTTGGCACCATTTCTGAGTGAATTGCAGAACGTCAGATTTTTGCTGAAATTGTGACCGCGCGGCTTAGGGATTTTTTCAAAAAAAGTTGTTCAGACGTCGAGGGCTAATTCTGTTTCCCATGATAAAAACCCATCTCTTTCCACCGAAAAAGCTTTCAGGGGATCGTTTGCAACAGTTTGGCACCATTTCTGAGTGAATTGCAGAACGTCGGATTTTTGCTGAAATTGTGACCGCGCGGCTTAGGGATTTTTTTAAAAAAAGTTGTTCAGACGTCGAGGGCTAATTCTGTTTCCCATGATAAAAACCCATCTGTTTCCAACGAAAAAGCTTTCAGTCGATCGTTTACAACAGTTTGGTACCATTTCTGAGTGAATTGCAGAACGTCAGATTTTTGCTGAAATTGTGACCGCGCGGCTTAGGGATTTTTTCAAAAAAAGTTGCTCAGACGTCGAGGGCTAATTCTGTTTCCCATGATAAAAACCCATCTGTTTCCACCGAAAAAGCTTTCAGGGGATCGTTTGCAACAGTTTGGCACCATTTCTGAGTGAATTGCAGAACCTCAGATTTTTGGGGAAATTGTGACCGCGCGGCTTAGGGATTTTTTCAAAAAAAGGTGTTCAGACGTCGAGGGCCAATTCTGTTTCCCATGATAAAAACCCATCTGTTTCCACCGAAAAAGCTTTCAGTCGATCCTTTGCAACAGTTTGGCACCATTTCTGACTGAATTGCAGAACTAAGATTTTTGCTGAAATTGAAACTGCGCGGCTTAGGGATTTTTTCAAAAAAAGTTGTTCAGACGTCGAGGGCTAATTCTGTTTCCCATGATAAAAACCCATCTGTTTCCACCGAAAAAGCTTTCAGTCGATCGTTTGCAACAGTTTGGTACCATTTCTGAGTGAATTGCAGAATGTCAGATTTTTGCTGAAATTGTGACCGCGCGGCTTAGGGATTTTTTCAAAAAAAGGTGTTCAGACATCGAGGGCTAATTCTGTTTCCCATAATAAAAACCCATCTGTTTTCACCAAAAAAGCTTTCAGGGGATCGTTTGCAACAGTTTGGCACCATTTCTGAGTGAATTGCAGAACGTCAGATTTTTGCTGAAATTGTGACCGCGCGGCTTAGGGATTTTTTCAAAAAAAGGTGTTCAGACATCGAGGGCTAATTCTGTTTCCCATGATAAAAACCCATCTGTTTCCACCGAAAAAGCTTTCAGGGGATCGTTTGCAACAGTGTGGCACCATTTCTGAGTGAATGGCAGAACGTCAGATTTTTGCTGAAATTGTGACCGCGCGGCTTAGGAATTTTTTCAAAAAAAGGTGTTCAGACATCGAGGGCTAATTCTGTTTCCCATGATAAAAACCCATCTGTTTCCACCAAAAAACTTTCAGTCCATCGTTTGCAACAGTTTGGCACCATTTCTGAGTGAACTGCAGAACGTCAGATTTTTGCTGAAATTGTGACCGCGCGGCTTAGGGATTTTTTCAAAAAAAGGTGTTCAGACATCGAGGGCTAATTCTGTTTCCCATGATAAAAACCCATCTGTTTCCACCGAAAAAGCTTTCAGGGGATCGTTTGCAACAGTGTGGCACCATTTCTGAGTGAATGGCAGAACGTCAGATTTTTGCTGAAATTGTGACCGCGCGGCTTAGGGATTTTTTCGAAAAAAGGTGTTCAGACATCGAGGGCTAATTCTGTTTCCCATGATAAAAACCCATCTGTTTCCACCGAAAAAGCTTTCAGGGGATCGTTTGCAACAGTTTGGCACCATTTCTGAGTGAATTGCAGAACGTCAGATTTATGCTGAAATTGTGACCGCGCGGCTTAGGGATTTTTTCAAAAAAAGTTGTTCAGACGTCGAGGGCTAATCCTGTTTCCCATGATAAAAACGCATCTGTTTCCACCGAAGAAGCTTTCAGTCGATCGTTTGCAACAGTTTGGCACCATTTCTGAGTGAATTGCAGAACGTCAGATTTTTGCTGAAATTGTGACCGCGCGGCTTAGGGATTTTTTCAAAAAAAGTTGCTCAGACGTCGAGGGCTAATTCTGTTTCCCATGATAAAAACCCATCTGTCTACACCGAAAAAGCTTTCAGGGGATCGTTTGCAACAGTTTGGCACCATTTCTGAGTGAATTGCAGAACCTCAGATTTTTGCTGAAATTGTGACCGCGCGGCTTAGGGATTTTTTCAAAAAAAGGTGTTCAGACGTCGAGGGCCAATTCTGTTTCCCATGATAAAAACCCATCTGTTTCCACCGAAAAAGCTTTCAGTCGATCCTTTGCAACAGTTTGGCACCATTTCTGAGTGAATTGCCGAACGTCAGATTTTTGCTGAAATTGAAACCACGCGGCTTAGGGATTTCTTCAAAAAAAGTTGTTCAGACGTTGAGGGCTAATTCTGTTTCCCATGATAAAAACCCATCTGTTTCCACCGAAAAAGCTTTCAGTCGATAGTTTGGAACAGTTTGGCACCATTTCTGAGTGAATTGCAGAACGTCGGATTTTAGCTGAAATTGTGACCGCGCGGCTTAGGGATTTTTTCAAAAATTTGTTCAGACGTCGAGGGCTAATTCTGTTTCCCATAATAAAAACCCATCTGTTTCCACCGAAAAAGCTTTCAGGGGATCGTTTGCAACAGTTTGGCACCATTTCTGAGTGAATTGCAGAACGTCAGATTTTTGCTGAAATTGTGACCGCGCGGCTTAGGGATTTTTTTTAAAAAAGTTGTTCAGACGTCGAGGGCTAATTCTGTTTCCCATGATAAAAACCCATCTGTTTCCACCGAAAAAGCTTTCAGTCGATCGTTTGCAACAGTTTGGCACCATTTCTGAGTGAATTGCAGAACGTCGGATTTTTGCTGAAATTGTGACCGCGCGGCTTAGGGATTTTTTTAAAAAAAGGTGTTCAGACGTCGAGGGCTAATTCTGTTTCCCATGATAAAAACCCATCTGTTTCCACCGAAAAAGCTTTCAGTCGATCGTTTGCAACAGTTTGGTACCATTTCTGAGTGAATTGCAGAACATCAGATTTTTGCTGAAATTGTGACCGCGCGGCTTAGGGATTTTTTCAAAAAAAGTTGTTCAGACATCGAGGGCTAATTCTGTTTCCCATGATAAAAACCCATCTGTTTCCACCGAAAAAGCTTTCAGGGGATCGTTTGCAACAGTTTGGCAGCGTTTCTGAGTGAATGGCAGAACGTCAGATTTTTGCTGAAATTGTGACTGCGCGGCTTAGGGATTTTTTCAAAAAAAGTTGCTCAGATGTCGAGGGCTAATTCTGTTTCCCATGATAAAAACCCATCTGTTTCCACCGAAAAAGCTTTCAGGGGATCGTTTGCAACAGTTTGGCACCATTTCTGAGTGAATTGCAGAACGTCAGATTTTTGCTGAAATTGTGACCGCGCGGCTTAGGGATTTTTTCAAAAAAAGGTGTTCAGACGTCGAGGGCTAATTCTGTTTCCCATGATAAAAACCCATCTGTTTCCACCGAAGAAGCTTTCAGTCGATCGTTTGCAACAGTTTGGCACCATTTCTGAGTGAATTGCAGAACGTCAGATTTTTGCTGAAATTGTGACCGCGCGGCTTAGGGATTTTTTCAAAAAAAGTTGCTCAGACGTCGAGGGCTAATTCTGTTTCCCATGATAAAAACCCATCTGTTTCCACCGAAAAAGCTTTCAGGGGATCGTTTGCAACAGTTTGGCACCATTTCTGAGTGAATTGCAGAACCTCAGATTTTTGCTGAAATTGTGACCGCGCGGCTTAGGGATTTTTTCAAAAAAAGGTGTTCAGACGTCGAGGGCCAATTCTGTTTCCCATGATAAAAACCCATCTGTTTCCACCGAAAAAGCTTTCAGTCGATCCTTTGCAACAGTTTGGCACCATTTCTGAGTGAATTGCCGAACGTCAGATTTTTGCTGAAATTGAAACCACGCGGCTTAGGGATTTCTTCAAAAAAAGTTGTTCTGACGTTGAGGGCTAATTCTGTTTCCCATGATAAAAACCCATCTGTTTCCACCGAAAAAGCTTTCAGTCGATAGTTTGGAACAGTTTGGCACCATTTCTGTGTGAATTGCAGAACGTCGGATTTTAGCTGAAATTGTGACCGCGCGGCTTAGGGATTTTTTCAAAAATTTGTTCAGACGTCGAGGGCTAATTCTGTTTCCCATAATAAAAACCCATCTGTTTCCACCGAAAAAGCTTTCAGGGGATCGTTTGCAAGAGTTTGGCACCATTTCTGAGTGAATTGCAGAACGTCAGATTTTTGCTGAAATTGTGACCGCGCGGCTTAGGGATTTTTTCAAAAAAAGTTGTTCAGACGTCGAGGGCTAATTCTGTTTCCCATGATCAAAACCCATCTGTTTCCACCGAAAAAGCTTTCAGGGGATCGTTTGCAACAGTTTGGCACCATTTCTGAGTGAATTGCAGAACGTCGGATTTTTGCTGAAATTGTGACCGCGCGGCTTAGGGATTTTTTTTAAAAAAGGTGTTCAGACGTCGAGGGCTAATTCTGTTTCCCATGATAAAAACCCATCTGTTTCCACCGAAAAAGCTTTCAGTCGATCGTTTGCAACAGTTTGGTACCATTTCTGAGTGAATTGCAGAACATCAGATTTTTGCTGAAATTGTGACCGCGCGGCTTAGGGATTTTTTCAAAAAAAGTTGTTCAGACATCGAGGGCTAATTCTGTTTCCCATGATAAAAACCCATCTGTTTCCACCGAAAAAGCTTTCAGGGGATCGTTTGCAACAGTTTGGCAGCGTTTCTGAGTGAATGGCAGAACGTCAGATTTTTGCTGAAATTGTGACTGCGCGGCTTAGGGATTTTTTCAAAAAAAGTTGCTCAGATGTCGAGGGCTAATTCTGTTTCCCATGATAAAAACCCATCTGTTTCCACCGAAAAAGCTTTCAGGGGATCGTTTGCAACAGTTTGGCACCATTTCTGAGTGAATTGCAGAACGTCAGATTTTTGCTGAAATTGTGACCGCGCGGCTTAGGGATTTTTTTCAAAAAAAGGTGTTCAGACGTCGAGGGCTAATTCTGTTTCCCATGATAAAAACCCATCTGTTTCCACCGAAAAAGCTTTCAGTCGATCGTTTGCAACAGTTTGGCACCATTTCTGAGTGAATTGCAGAACGTCAGACTTTTGCTGAAATTGTGACCGCGCGGCTTAGGGATTTTTTCAAAAAAAGTTGCTCAGACGTCGAGGGCTAATTCTGTTTCCCATGATAAAAACCCATCTGTTTCCACCGAAAAAGCTTTCAGGGGATCGTTTGCAACAGTTTGGCACCATTTCTGAGTGAATTGCAGAACCTCAGATTTTTGCTGAAATTGTGACCGCGCGGCTTAGGGATTTTTTCAAAAAAAAGGTGTTCAGACGTCGAGGGCCAATTCTGTTTCCCATGATAAAAACCCATCTGTTTCCACCGAAAAAGCTTTCAGTCGATCCTTTGCAACAGTTTGACACCATTTCTGACTGAATTGCAGAACGTCGAATTTTGGCTGAAATTGTGACCGCGAGGATAGGGATTTTTTTAAAAAAAATTGTTCAGACATCGAGGGCTAATTCTGTTTCCCATGATAAAAACCCATCTGTTTCCACCGAAAAAGCTTTCAGGGGATCGTTTGCAACAGTTTGGCAGCGTTTCTGAGTGAATGGCAGAACGTCAGATTTTTGCTGAAATTGTGACCGCGCGGCTTAGGGATTTTTTCAAAAAAAGTTACTCAGACGTCGAGGGCAAATTCTGTTTCCCATGATAAAAACCCATCTGTTTCCACCGAAAAAGCTTTCAGGGGATTGTTTGCAACAGTTTGGCACCATTTCTGAGTGAATGGCAGAACGTCAGATTTTTGCTGAAATTGTGACCGCGCGGCTTAGGGATTTTTTCAAAAAAAGGTGTTCAGACATCGAGGGCTAATTCTGTTTCCCATGATAAAAACCCATCTGTTTCCACCGAAAAAGCTTTCAGGGGATCGTTTGCAACAGTTTGGCACCATTTCTGAGTGAATTGCAGAACGTCAGATTTATGCTGAAATTGTGACCGCGCGGCTTAGGGATTTTTTCAAAAAAAGTTGTTCAGACGTCGAGGGCTAATCCTGTTTCCCATGATAAAAACCCATCTCTTTCCACCGAAAAAGCTTTCAGGGGATCGTTTGCAACAGTTTGGCACCATTTCTGAGTGAATTGCAGAACGTCGGATTTTTGCTGAAATTGTGACCGCGCGGCTTAGGGATTTTTTAAAAAAAGGTTGTTCAGACGTCGAGGGCTAATTCTGTTTCCCATGATAAAAACCAATTTGTTTCCACCGAAAAAGCTTTCAGTCGATCGTTTACAACAGTTTGGTACCATTTCTGAGTGAATTGCAGAACGTCAGATTTTTGCTGAAATTTTGACCGCGCGGCTTAGGGATTTTTTCAAAAAAAATTGTTCAGACATCGAGGGCTAATTCTGTTTCCCATGATAAAAACCCATCTGTTTCCACCGAAAAAGCTTTCAGGGGATCGTTTGCAACAGTTTGGCAGCGTTTCTGAGTGAATGGCAGAACGTCAGATTTTTGCTGAAATTGTGACCGCGCGGCTTAGGGATTTTTTCAAAAAAAGTTGTTCAGACGTCGAGGGCTAATTCTGTTTCCCATGATCAAAACCCATCTGTTTCCACCGAAAAAGCTTTCAGGGGATCGTTTGCAACAGTTTGGCACCATTTCTGAGTGAATTGCAGAACGTCGGATTTTTGCTGAAATTGTGACCGCGCGGCTTAGGGATTTTTTTTAAAAAAGGTGTTCAGACGTCGAGGGCTAATTCTGTTTCCCATGATAAAAACCCATCTGTTTCCACCGAAAAAGCTTTCAGTCGATCGTTTGCAACAGTTTGGTACCATTTCTGAGTGAATTGCAGAACATCAGATTTTTGCTGAAATTGTGACCGCGCGGCTTAGGGATTTTTTCAAAAAAAGTTGTTCAGACATCGAGGGCTAATTCTGTTTCCCATGATAAAAACCCATCTGTTTCCACCGAAAAAGCTTTCAGGGGATCGTTTGCAACAGTTTGGCAGCGTTTCTGAGTGAATGGCAGAACGTCAGATTTTTGCTGAAATTGTGACTGCGCGGCTTAGGGATTTTTTCAAAAAAAGTTGCTCAGATGTCGAGGGCTAATTCTGTTTCCCATGATAAAAACCCATCTGTTTCCACCGAAAAAGCTTTCAGGGGATCGTTTGCAACAGTTTGGCACCATTTCTGAGTGAATTGCAGAACGTCAGATTTTTGCTGAAATTGTGACCGCGCGGCTTAGGGATTTTTTTCAAAAAAAGGTGTTCAGACGTCGAGGGCTAATTCTGTTTCCCATGATAAAAACCCATCTGTTTCCACCGAAAAAGCTTTCAGTCGATCGTTTGCAACAGTTTGGCACCATTTCTGAGTGAATTGCAGAACGTCAGACTTTTGCTGAAATTGTGACCGCGCGGCTTAGGGATTTTTTCAAAAAAAGTTGCTCAGACGTCGAGGGCTAATTCTGTTTCCCATGATAAAAACCCATCTGTTTCCACCGAAAAAGCTTTCAGGGGATCGTTTGCAACAGTTTGGCACCATTTCTGAGTGAATTGCAGAACCTCAGATTTTTGCTGAAATTGTGACCGCGCGGCTTAGGGATTTTTTCAAAAAAAAGGTGTTCAGACGTCGAGGGCCAATTCTGTTTCCCATGATAAAAACCCATCTGTTTCCACCGAAAAAGCTTTCAGTCGATCCTTTGCAACAGTTTGACACCATTTCTGACTGAATTGCAGAACGTCGAATTTTGGCTGAAATTGTGACCGCGAGGATAGGGATTTTTTTAAAAAAAATTGTTCAGACATCGAGGGCTAATTCTGTTTCCCATGATAAAAACCCATCTGTTTCCACCGAAAAAGCTTTCAGGGGATCGTTTGCAACAGTTTGGCAGCGTTTCTGAGTGAATGGCAGAACGTCAGATTTTTGCTGAAATTGTGAACGCGCGGCTTAGGGATTTTTTCAAAAAAAGTTACTCAGACGTCGAGGGCAAATTCTGTTTCCCATGATAAAAACCCATCTGTTTCCACCGAAAAAGCTTTCAGGGGATTGTTTGCAACAGTTTGGCACCATTTCTGAGTGAATGGCAGAACGTCAGATTTTTGCTGAAATTGTGACCGCGCGGCTTAGGGATTTTTTCAAAAAAAGGTGTTCAGACATCGAGGGCTAATTCTGTTTCCCATGATAAAAACCCATCTGTTTCCACCGAAAAAGCTTTCAGGGGATCGTTTGCAACAGTTTGGCACCATTTCTGAGTGAATTGCAGAACGTCAGATTTATGCTGAAATTGTGACCGCGCGGCTTAGGGATTTTTTCAAAAAAAGTTGTTCAGACGTCGAGGGCTAATCCTGTTTCCCATGATAAAAACCCATCTCTTTCCACCGAAAAAGCTTTCAGGGGATCGTTTGCAACAGTTTGGCACCATTTCTGAGTGAATTGCAGAACGTCGGATTTTTGCTGAAATTGTGACCGCGCGGCTTAGGGATTTTTTAAAAAAAGGTTGTTCAGACGTCGAGGGCTAATTCTGTTTCCCATGATAAAAACCAATTTGTTTCCACCGAAAAAGCTTTCAGTCGATCGTTTACAACAGTTTGGTACCATTTCTGAGTGAATTGCAGAACGTCAGATTTTTGCTGAAATTTTGACCGCGCGGCTTAGGGATTTTTTCAAAAAAAATTGTTCAGACATCGAGGGCTAATTCTGTTTCCCATGATAAAAACCCATCTGTTTCCACCGAAAAAGCTTTCAGGGGATCGTTTGCAACAGTTTGGCAGCGTTTCTGAGTGAATGGCAGAACGTCAGATTTTTGCTGAAATTGTGACCGCGCGGCTTAGGGATTTTTTCAAAAAAAGTTGCTCAGACGTCGAGGGCTAATTCTGTTTCCCATGATAAAAACCCATCTGTTTCCACCGAAAAAGCTTTCAGGGGATTGTTTGCAACAGTTTGGCACCATTTCTGAGTGAATTGCAGAACGTCAGATTTTTGCTGAAATTGTGACCGCGCGGCTTAGGGATTTTTTCAAAAAACGGTGTTCAGACATCGAGGGATAATTCTGTTTCCCATAATAAAAACCCATCTGTTTTCACCAAAAAAGCTTTCAGGGGATCGTTTGCAACAGTTTGGCACCATTTCTGAGTGAATTGCAGAACCTCAGATTTTTGCTGAAATTGTGACCGCGCGGCTTAGGGATTTTTTCAAAAAAAGTTGCTCAGACGTCGAGGGCTAATTCTGTTTCCCATGATAAAAACCCATCTGTTTCCACCGAAAAAGCTTTCAGTCGATCGTTTGCAACAGTTTGGCACCATTTCTGAGTGAATTGCAGAACGTCAGATTTTTGCTGAAATTGTGACCGCGCGGCTTAGGGATTTTTTCAAAAAAAGTTGTTCAGACGTCGAGGGCTAATTCTGTTTCCCATGATAAAAACCCATCTCTTTCCACCGAAAAAGCTTTCAGGGGATCGTTTGCAACAGTTTGGCACCATTTCTGAGTGAATTGCAGAACGTCGGATTTTTGCTGAAATTGTGACCGCGCGGCTTAGGGATTTTTTCAAAAAAAGTTGCTCAGACGTCGAGGGCTAATTCTGTTTCCCATGATAAAAACCCATCTGTTTCCACCGAAAAAGCTTTCAGTCGATCGTTTGCAACAGTTTGGCACCATTTCTGAGTGAATTGCAGAACGTCAGATTTTTGCTGAAATTGTGACCGCGCGGCTTAGGGATTTTTTCAAAAAAAGTTGTTCAGACGTCGAGGGCTAATTCTGTTTCCCATGATAAAAACCCATTTGTTTCCACCGAAAAAGCTTTCAGTCGATCGTTTACAACAGTTTGGCTCCATTTCTGAGTGAATTGCAGAACGTCAGATTTTTGCTGAAATTTTGACCGCGCGGCTTAGGGATTTTTTCAAAAAAAATTGTTCAGACATCGAGGGCTAATTCTGTTTCCCATGATAAAAACCCATCTGTTTCCACCGAAAAAGCTTTCAGGGGATCGTTTGCAACAGTTTGGCAGCGTTTCTGAGTGAATGGCAGAACGTCAGATTTTTGCTGAAATTGTGACCGCGCGGCTTAGGGATTTTTTCAAAAAAAGTTGCTCAGACGTCGAGGGCTAATTCTGTTTCCCATGATAAAAACCCATCTGTTTCCACCGAAAAAGCTTTCAGGGGATTGTTTGCAACAGTTTGGCACCATTTCTGAGTGAATTGCAGAACGTCAGATTTTTGCTGAAATTGTGACCGCGCGGCTTAGGGATTTTTTCAAAAAACGGTGTTCAGACATCGAGGGATAATTCTGTTTCCCATAATAAAAACCCATCTGTTTTCACCAAAAAAGCTTTCAGGGGATCGTTTGCAACAGTTTGGCACCATTTCTGAGTGAATTGCAGAACCTCAGATTTTTGCTGAAATTGTGACCGCGCGGCTTAGGGATTTTTTCAAAAAAAGTTGCTCAGACGTCGAGGGCTAATTCTGTTTCCCATGATAAAAACCTATCTGTTTCCACCGAAAAAGCTTTCAGTCGATCGTTTGCAACAGTTTGGCACCATTTCTGAGTGAATTGCAGAACGTCAGATTTTTGCTGAAATTGTGACCGCGCGGCTTAGGGATTTTTTCAAAAAAAGTTGTTCAGACGTCGAGGGCTAATTCTGTTTCCCATGATAAAAACCCATCTCTTTCCACCGAAAAAGCTTTCAGTCGATCCTTTGCAACAATTTCGCACCATTTCTGAGTGAATTGCAGAACGTCAGATTTTTGCTGAAATTGTGACCGCGCGGCTTAGGGATTTTTTCAAAAAAAGTTGTTCAGACATCGAGGGCTAATACTGTTTCCCATGATAAAAACCCATCTGTTTCCACCGAAAAAGTTTGCAGGGGATCGTTTGCAACACTTTGGCACGATTTCTGAGTGAATGGCAGAACGTCAGATTTTTGCTGAAATTGTGACCGCGCGGCTTAGGGATTTTTTCAAAAAAAGGTGTTCAGATATCGAGGGCTAATTCTGTTTCCCATGATAAAAACCCATCTGTTTTCACCAAAAAACTTTCAGTCCATCGTTTGCAACAGTTTGGCACCATTTCTGAGTGAATTGCAGAACGTCAGATTTTTGCTGAAATTGTGACCGCGCGGCTTAGGGATTTTTTCGAAAAAAGGTGTTCAGACATCGAGGGCTAATTCTGTTTCCCATGATAAAAACCCATCTGTTTCCACCGAAAAAGCTTTCAGTCGATCGTTTGCAACAGTTTGGTACCATTTCTGAGTGAATTGCAGAACGTCAGATTTTTGCTGAAATTGTGACCGCGCGGCTTAGGGATTTTTTCAAAAAAAGGTGTTCAGACATCGAGGGCTAATTCTGTTTCCCATGATAAAAACCCATCTGTTTCCACCGAAAAAGCTTTCAGGGGATCGTTTGCAACAGTTTGGCACCATTTCTGAGTGAATTGCAGAACGTCAGATTTATGCTGAAATTGTGACCGCGCGGCTTAGGGATTTTTTCAAAAAAAGTTGTTCAGACGTCGAGGGCTAATCCTGTTTCCCATGATAAAAACCCATCTCTTTCCACCGAAAAAGCTTTCAGGGGATCGTTTGCAACAGTTTGGCACCATTTCTGAGTGAATTGCAGAACGTCGGATTTTTGCTGAAATTGTGACCGCGCGGCTTAGGGATTTTTTAAAAAAAGGTTGTTCAGACCTCGAGGGCTAATTCTGTTTCCCATGATAAAAACCAATTTGTTTCCACCGAAAAAGCTTTCAGTCGATCGTTTACAACAGTTTGGTACCATTTCTGAGTGAATTGCAGAACGTCAGATTTTTGCTGAAATTTTGACCGCGCGGCTTAGGGATTTTTTCAAAAAAAATTGTTAAGACATCGAGGGCTAATTCTGTTTCCCATGATAAAAACCCATCTGTTTCCACCGAAAAAGCTTTCAGGGGATCGTTTGCAACAGTTTGGCAGCGTTTCTGAGTGAATGGCAGAACGTCAGATTTTTGCTGAAATTGTGACCGCGCGGCTTAGGGATTTTTTCAAAAAAAGTTGCTCAGACGTCGAGGGCTAATTCTGTTTCCCATGATAAAAACCCATCTGTTTCCACCGAAAAAGCTTTCAGGGGATTGTTTGCAACAGTTTGGCACCATTTCTGAGTGAATTGCAGAACGTCAGATTTTTGCTGAAATTGTGACCGCGCGGCTTAGGGATTTTTTCAAAAAACGGTGTTCAGACATCGAGGGATAATTCTGTTTCCCATAATAAAAACCCATCTGTTTTCACCAAAAAAGCTTTCAGGGGATCGTTTGCAACAGTTTGGCACCATTTCTGAGTGAATTGCAGAACCTCAGATTTTTGCTGAAATTGTGACCGCGCGGCTTAGGGATTTTTTCAAAAAAAGTTGCTCAGACGTCGAGGGCTAATTCTGTTTCCCATGATAAAAACCCATCTGTTTCCACCGAAAAAGCTTTCAGTCGATCGTTTGCAACAGTTTGGCACCATTTCTGAGTGAATTGCAGAACGTCAGATTTTTGCTGAAATTGTGACCGCGCGGCTTAGGGATTTTTTCAAAAAAAGTTGTTCAGACGTCGAGGGCTAATTCTGTTTCCCATGATAAAAACCCATCTCTTTCCACCGAAAAAGCTTTCAGGGGATCGTTTGCAACAGTTTGGCACCATTTCTGAGTGAATTGCAGAACGTCAGATTTTTGCTGAAATTGTGACCGCGCGGCTTAGGGATTTTTTCAAAAAAAGTTGTTCAGACGTCGAGGGCTAATTCTGTTTCCCATGATAAAAACCCATTTGTTTCCACCGAAAAAGCTTTCAGTCGATCGTTTACAACAGTTTGGCACCATTTCTGAGTGAATTGCAGAACGTCAGATTTTTGCTGAAATTTTGACCGCGCGGCTTAGGGATTTTTTCAAAAAAAATTGTTCAGACATCGAGGGCTAATTCTGTTTCCCATGATAAAAACCCATCTGTTTCCACCGAAAAAGCTTTCAGGGGATCGTTTGCAACAGTTTGGCAGCGTTTCTGAGTGAATGGCAGAACGTCAGATTTTTGCTGAAATTGTGACCGCGCGGCTTAGGGATTTTTTCAAAAAAAGTTGCTCAGACGTCGAGGGCTAATTCTGTTTCCCATGATAAAAACCCATCTGTTTCCACCGAAAAAGCTTTCAGGGGATTGTTTGCAACAGTTTGGCACCATTTCTGAGTGAATTGCAGAACGTCAGATTTTTGCTGAAATTGTGACCGCGCGGCTTAGGGATTTTTTCAAAAAACGGTGTTCCGACATCGAGGGATAATTCTGTTTCCCATAATAAAAACCCATCTGTTTTCACCAAAAAAGCTTTCAGGGGATCGTTTGCAACAGTTTGGCACCATTTCTGAGTGAATTGCAGAACCTCAGATTTTTGCTGAAATTGTGACCGCGCGGCTTAGGGATTTTTTCAAAAAAAGTTGCTCAGACGTCGAGGGCTAATTCTGTTTCCCATGATAAAAACCTATCTGTTTCCACCGAAAAAGCTTTCAGTCGATCGTTTGCAACAGTTTGGCACCATTTCTGAGTGAATTGCAGAACGTCAGATTTTTGCTGAAATTGTGACCGCGCGGCTTAGGGATTTTTTCAAAAAAAGTTGTTCAGACGTCGAGGGCTAATTCTGTTTCCCATGATAAAAACCCATCTCTTTCCACCGAAAAAGCTTTCAGGGGATCGTTTGCAACAGTTTGGCACCATTTCTGAGTGAATTGCAGTACGTCGGATTTTTGCTGAAATTGTGACCGCGCGGCTTAGGGATTTTTTAAAAAAAAGTTGTTCAGACATCAAGGGCTAATTCTGTTTCCCATGATAAAAACCCATCTGTTTCCACCGAAAAAGCTTTCAGTCGATCGTTTGCAACAGTTTGGCAGCATTTCTGAGTGAATGGCAGAACGTCAGATTTTTGCTGAAATTGTGACCGCGCGGCTTAGGGATTTTTTCAAAAAAAGTTTTTCAGACGTCGAGGGCTAATTCTGTTTCCCATGATAAAAACGCATCTGTTTCCAGCGAAAAAGCTTTCAGTCGATCGTTTGCAACAGTTTGGCACCATTTCTGAGTCAATTGCAGAACGTCAGATTTTTGATGAAATTGTGACCGCGCGGCTTAGGGATTTTTTCAAAAAAAGTTGTTCAGATGTCGAGGGCTAATTCTGTTTCCCATGATAAAAACCCATCTGTTTCCACCGAAAAAGCTTTCAGGGGATCGTTTGCAACAGTTTGGCACCATTTCTGAGTGAATTGCAGAACATCAGATTTTTGCTGAAATTGTGACCGCGCGGCATAGGGATTTTTTCAAAAAAAGGTTTTCAGACATAGAGGGCTAATTCTGTTTCCCATGATAAAAACCCATCTGTTTCCACCGAAAAAGCTTTCAGTCGATCGTTTGCAACAGTTTGGCAGCATTTCTGAGTGAATGGCAGAACGTCAGATTTTTGCTGAAATTGTGACCGCGCGGCTTAGGGATTTTTTCAAAAAAAGTTGTTCAGACGTTGAGGGCTAATTCTGTTTCCCATGATAAAAACCCATCTATTTTCACCGAAAAAGCTTTCAGTCGATCGTTTGCAACAGTTTTGCACCATTTCTGAGTGAATTGCAGAATGTCAGATTTTTGCTGAAATTGTGACCGCGCGGCTTAGGGATTTTTTCAAAAAAAGTTGTTCAGACGTCGAGGGCTAATTCTGTTTCCCATGATAAAAACCCATCTGTTTCCACCGAAAAATCTTTCATTCGATAGTTTGCAACAGTTTCGCACCATTTCTGAGTGAATTGCAGAACGTCAGATTTTTGCTGAAATTGTGACCGCGCGGCTTAGGGATTTTTAAAAAAGTAGTTGCTCAGACATCGAGGGCTAATTCTGTTTCCCATGATAAAAACCCATCTGTTTCCACCGAAAAAGCTTTCAGTCGATCGTTTGCAACAGTTTGGCACCATTTCTGAGTGAACTGCAGAACGTCAGATTTTTGCTGAAATTGTGACCGCGCGGCTTAGGGATTTTTTCAAAAAAAGTTTTTCCGATGTCGAGGGCTAATTCAGTTTCCCATGATAAAAACCCATCTTTTTCCACCGAAAAAGCTTTCAGTCGATCGTTTGCAACAGTTTGGCACCATTTCTGAGTCAATTGCAGAACGTCAGATTTTTGATGAAATTGTGACCGCGCGGCTTAGGGATTTTTTCAAAAAAAGTTGTTCAGATGTCGAGGGCTAATTCTGTTTCCCATGATAAAAACCCATCTGTTTCCACCGAAAAAGCTTTCACTCGATCGTTTACAACAGTTTGGCACCATTTCTGAGTGAATTGCAGAACCTCAGATTTTTGCTGAAATTGTGACCGCGCGGCTTAGGGATTTTTTCAAAAAAAGGTGTTCAGACGTCGAGGGCTAATTCTGTTTCCCATGATAAAAACCCTCCTGTTTCCACCGAAAAAGCTTTCAGTCGATAGTTTGCAACAGTTTGGCACCATTTCTGAGTGAATTGCAGAACGTCAGATTTTTGCTGAAATTGTGACCGCGCGGCTTAGGGATTTTTTCAAAAAAAGTTTTTCAGATGTCGAGGGCTAATTCTGTTTCCCATGATAAAAACCCATCTGTTTCCACTGAAAAAGCTTTCACTCGATCGTTTGCAACAGTTTGGCAGCATTTCTGAGTGAATGGCAGAACCTCAGATTTTTGCTGAAATTGTGACCTCGCGGCTTAGGGATTTTTTCAAAAAAAGTTGTTCAGACGTCGAGGGCTAATTCTGTTTCCCATGATAAAAACGCATCTGTTTCCACCGAAAAAGCTTTCAGTCGATCGTTTGCAACAGTTTGGCACCATTTCTGAGTCAATTGCAGAACGTCAAATTTTTGATGAAATTGTGACCGCGCGGCTTAGGGATTTTTTCAAAAAAAGTTGTTCAGACGTCGAGGGCTAATTCTGTTTCCCATGATAAAAACCAATCTGTTTCCACCGAAAATGCTTTCAGGAGATCGTTTGCAACAGTTTGGCAGTATTTCTTAGTGAATGGCAGAACGTCAGATTTTTGCTGAAATTGTGACCGCGCGGCTTAGGGATTTTTTCAAAAAAAGTTGTTCAGACGTCAAGGGCTAATTCTGTTTCCCATGATAAAAACCCATCTGTTTCCACCGAAAAAGCTTTCAGGGGATCGTTTGCAACAGTTTGGCACCATTTCTGAGTGAATTGCAGAACGTCAGATTTTTGCTGAAATTGTGACCGCGCGGCATAGGGATTTTTTCAAAAAAAGGTTTTCAGACATAGAGGGCTAATTCTGTTTCCCATGATAAAAACCCATCTGTTTCCACCGAAAAAGCTTTCAGTCGATCGTTTGCAACAGTTTGGCAGCATTTCTGAGTGAATGGCAGAACGTCAGATTTTTGCTGAAATTGTGACCGCGCGGCTTAGGGATTTTTTCAAAAAAAGTTGTTCAGACGTTGAGGGCTAATTCTGTTTCCCATGATAAAAACCCATCTATTTTCACCGAAAAAGCTTTCAGTCGATCGTTTGCAACAGTTTTGCACCATTTCTGAGTGAATTGCAGAATGTCAGATTTTTGCTGAAATTGTGACCGCGCGGCTTAGGGATTTTTTCAAAAAAAGTTGTTCAGACGTCGAGGGCTAATTCTGTTTCCCATGATAAAAACGCATCTGTTTCCACTGAAAAAGCTTTCAGTCGATCGTTTGCAACAGTTTGGCACCATTTCTGAGTGAATGGCAGAACGTCAGATTTTTGCTGAAATTGTGACCGCGCGGCTTAGGGATATTTTCAAAAAAAGTTTTTCAGATGTCGAGGGCTAATTCTGTTTCCCATGATAAAAACCCATCTGTTTCCACTGAAAAAGCTTTCACTCGATCGTTTGCAACAGTTTGGCAGCATTTCTGAGTGAATGGCAGAACGTCAGATTTTTGCTGAAATTGTGACCGCGCAGCTTAGGGATTTTTTCAAAAAAAGTTGTTCAGACATCAAGGGCTAATTCTGTTTCCCATGATAAAAACCCATCTGTTTCCACCGAAAAAGCTTTCAGTCGATCGTTTGCAACAGTTTGGCAGCATTTCTGAGTGAATGGCAGAACGTCAGATTTTTGCTGAAATTGTGACCGCGCGGCTTAGGGATTTTTTCAAAAAAAGTTGTTCAGACGTTGAGGGCTAATTCTGTTTCCCATGATAAAAACCCATCTATTTTCACCGAAAAAGCTTTCAGTCGATCGTTTGCAACAGTTTTGCACCATTTCTGAGTGAATTGCAGAATGTCAGATTTTTGCTGAAATTGTGACCGCGCGGCTTAGGGATTTTTTCAAAAAAAGTTGTTCAGACGTCGAGGGCTAATTCTGTTTCCCATGATAAAAACCCATCTGTTTCCACCGAAAAATCTTTCATTCGATAGTTTGCAACAGTTTCGCACCATTTCTGAGTGAATTGCAGAACGTCAGATTTTTGCTGAAATTGTGACCGCGCGGCTTAGGGATTTTTAAAAAAGTAGTTGCTCAGACATCGAGGGCTAATTCTGTTTCCCATGATAAAAACCCATCTGTTTCCACCGAAAAAGCTTTCAGTCGATCGTTTGCAACAGTTTGGCACCATTTCTGAGTGAACTGCAGAACGTCAGATTTTTGCTGAAATTGTGACCGCGCGGCTTAGGGATTTTTTCAAAAAAAGTTTTTCCGA
Organism: Podarcis tiliguerta; assembly: GCF_965153285.1. Lineage (NCBI taxonomy): Eukaryota > Metazoa > Chordata > Lepidosauria > Squamata > Lacertidae > Podarcis > Podarcis tiliguerta. Next base: position 8,262,965 of record NC_139545.1, read on the forward strand.
TGTCGAGGGCTAATTCTGTTTCCCATGATAAAAACCCATCTTTTTCCACCGAAAAAGCTTTCAGTCGATCGTTTGCAACAGTTTCGCACCATTTCTGAGTGAATTGCAGAACGTCAGATTTTTGCTGAAATTGTGACCGTGCGGCTTAGGGATTTTTTCCAAAAAAGTTGTTCAGACGTCGAGGGCTAATTCTGTTTCCCATGATAAAAACCCATCTGTTTCCACCGAAAAAGCTTTCAGTCGATCGTTTGCAACAGTTTGGCACCATTTCTGAGTGAATTGCAGAACGTCAGATTTTTGCTGAAATTGTGACCGCGCGGCTTAGGGATTTTTTCAAAAAAAGTTGTTCAGACGTCGAGGGCTAATTCTGTTTCCCATGATAAAAACCCATCTGTTTCCACCGAAAAAGCTTTCAGGAGATCGTTTGCAACAGTTTGGCAGCATTTCTGAGTGAATTGCAGAACCTCAGATTTTTGCTGAAATTGTGACCGCGCGGCTTAGGGATTTTTTCAAAAAAAGTTGTTCAGATGTCGAGGGCTAATTCTGTTTCCCATGATAAAAACGCATCTGTTTCCACCGAAAAAGCTTTCAGTCGATCGTTTGCAACAGTTTGGCACCATTTCTGAGTGAATTGCAGAACGTCAGATTTTTGCTGAAATTGTGACCGCGCGGCTTAGGGATATTTTCAAAAAAAGTTTTTCAGATGTCGAGGGCTAATTCTGTTTCCCATGATAAAAACCCATCTGTTTCCACTGAAAAAGCTTTCACTCGATCGTTTGCAACAGTTTGGCAGCATTTCTGAGTGAATGGCAGAACGTCAGATTTTTGCTGAAATTGTGACCGCGCGGCTTAGGGATTTTTTCAAAAAAAGTTGTTCAGACGTCGAGGGCTAATTCTGTTTCCCATGATAAAAACCCATCTGTTTCCACCGAAAAAGCTTTCAGTCGATCGTTTGCAACAGTTTGGCACCATTTCTGAGTCAATTGCAGAACGTCAGATTTTTGCTGAAATTGTGACCGCGCTTCTTAGGGATTTTTTCAAAAAAAGGTGTTCAGACGTCGAGGGCTAATTCTGTTTCCCATGATAAAAACCCTCCTGTTTCCACCGAAAATGCTTTCAGGAGATCGTTTGCAACAGTTTGGCAGTATTTCTGAGTGAATGGCAGAACGTCAGATTTTTGCTGAAATTGTGACCGCGCAGCTTAGGGATTTTTTCAAAAAAAGTTGTTCAGACATCAAGGGCTAATTCTGTTTCCCATGATAAAAACCCATCTGTTTCCACCGAAAAAGCTTTCAATCGATCGTTTGCAACAGTTTGGCAGCATTTCTGAGTGAATGGCAGAACGTCAGATTTTTGATGAAATTGTGACCACGCGGCTTAGGGATTTTTTCAAAAAAAGTTGCTAGGACATCGACGGCTAATTCTGTTTCCCATGATAAAAACCCATCTGTTTCCACCGAAAAAGCTTTCAGTCGATCGTTTGCAACAGTTTGGCACCATTTCTGAGTCAATTGCAGAACGTCAGATTTTTGCTGAAATTGTGACCGCGCGGCTTAGGGATTTTTTCAAAAAAAGTTTTTCAGACGTCGAGGGCTAATTCTGTTTCCCATGATAAAAACGCATCTGTTTCCAGCGAAAAAGCTTTCAGTCGATCGTTTGCAACAGTTTGGCACCATTTCTGAGTCAATTGCAGAACGTCAGATTTTTGATGAAATTGTGACCGCGCGGCTTAGGGATTTTTTCAAAAAAAGTTGTTCAGATGTCGAGGGCTAATTCTGTTTCCCATGATAAAAACCCATCTGTTTCCACCGAAAAAGCTTTCACTCGATCGTTTACAACAGTTTGGCACCATTTCTGAGTGAATTGCAGAACCTCAGATTTTTGCTGAAATTGTGACCGCGCGGCTTAGGGATTTTTTCAAAAAAAGGTGTTCAGACGTCGAGGGCTAATTCTGTTTCCCATGATAAAAACCCTCCTGTTTCCACCGAAAAAGCTTTCAGTCGATAGTTTGCAACAGTTTGGCACCATTTCTGAGTGAATTGCAGAACGTCAGATTTTTGCTGAAATTGTGACCGCGCGGCTTAGGGATTTTTTCAAAAAAAGTTTTTCAGATGTCGAGGGCTAATTCTGTTTCCCATGATAAAAACCCATCTGTTTCCACTGAAAAAGCTTTCACTCGATCGTTTGCAACAGTTTGGCAGCATTTCTGAGTGAATGGCAGAACCTCAGATTTTTGCTGAAATTGTGACCGCGCGGCTTAGGGATTTTTTCAAAAAAAGTTGTTCAGACGTCGAGGGCTAATTCTGTTTCCCATGATAAAAACGCATCTGTTTCCACCGAAAAAGCTTTCAGTCGATCGTTTGCAACAGTTTGGCACCATTTCTGAGTCAATTGCAGAACGTCAAATTTTTGATGAAATTGTGATCGCGCGGCTTAGGGATTTTTTCAAAAAAAGGTGTTCAGACATCGAGGTCTAATTCTGTTTCCCATGATAAAAACCCATCTGTTTCCACCGAAAAAGCTTTCACTCGATCGTTTACAACAGTATGGCACCATTTCTGAGTGAATTGCAGAACGTCAGATTTTTGCTGAAATTGTGACCGCGCTTCTTAGGGATTTTTTCAAAAAAAGGTGTTCAGACGTCGAGGGCTAATTCTGTTTCCCATGATAAAAACCCTCCTGTTTCCACCGAAAATGCTTTCAGGAGATCGTTTGCAACAGTTTGGCAGTATTTCTGAGTGAATGGCAGAACGTCAGATTTTTGCTGAAATTGTGACCGCGCAGCTTAGGAATTTTTTCAAAAAAAGTTGTTCAGACATCAAGGGCTAATTCTGTTTCCCATGATAAAAACCCATCTGTTTCCACCGAAAAAGCTTTCAGGGGATCGTTTGCAACAGTTTGGCACCATTTCTGAGTGAATTGCAGAACGTCAGATTTTTGCTGAAATTGTGACCGCGCGGCATAGGGATTTTTTCAAAAAAAGGTTTTCAGACATAGAGGGCTAATTCTGTTTCCCATGATAAAAACCCATCTGTTTCCACCGAAAAAGCTTTCAGTCGATCGTTTGCAACAGTTTGGCAGCATTTCTGAGTGAATGGCAGAACGTCAGATTTTTGCTGAAATTGTGACCGCGCGGCTTAGGGATTTTTTCAAAAAAAGTTGTTCAGACGTTGAGGGCTAATTCTGTTTCCCATGATAAAAACCCATCTATTTTCACCGAAAAAGCTTTCAGTCGATCGTTTGCAACAGTTTTGCACCATTTCTGAGTGAATTGCAGAATGTCAGATTTTTGCTGAAATTGTGACCGCGCGGCTTAGGGATTTTTTCCAAAAAAGTTGTTCAGACGTCGAGGGCTAATTCTGTTTCCCATGATAAAAACCCATCTGTTTCCACCGAAAAATCTTTCATTCGATAGTTTGCAACAGTTTGGCACCATTTCTGAGTGAATTGCAGAACGTCAGATTTTTGCTGAAATTGTGACCGCGCGGCTTAGGGATTTTTAAAAAAGTAGTTGCTCAGACATCGAGGGCTAATTCTGTTTCCCATGATAAAAACCCATCTGTTTCCACCGAAAAAGCTTTCAGTCGATCGTTTGCAACAGTTTGGCACCATTTCTGAGTGAACTGCAGAACGTCAGATTTTTGCTGAAATTGTGACCGTGCGGCTTAGGGATTTTTTCAAAAAAAGTTTTTCCGATGTCGAGGGCTAATTCTGTTTCCCATGATAAAAACCCATCTTTTTCCACCGAAAAAGCTTTCAGTCGATCGTTTGCAACAGTTTCGCACCATTTCTGAGTGAATTGCAGAACGTCAGATTTTTGCTGAAATTGTGACCGTGCGGCTTAGGGATTTTTTCCAAAAAAGTTGTTCAGACGTCGAGGGCTAATTCTGTTTCCCATGATAAAAACCCATCTGTTTCCACCGAAAAAGCTTTCAGTCGATCGTTTGCAACAGTTTGGCACCATTTCTGAGTGAATTGCAGAACGTCAGATTTTTGCTGAAATTGTGACCGCGCGGCTTAGGGATTTTTTCAAAAAAAGTTGTTCAGACGTCGAGGGCTAATTCTGTTTCCCATGATAAAAACGCATCTGTTTCCAGCGAAAAAGCTTTCAGGAGATCGTTTGCAACAGTTTGGCAGCATTTCTGAGTGAATTGCAGAACCTCAGATTTTTGCTGAAATTGTGACCGCGCGGCTTAGGGATTTTTTCAAAAAAAGTTGTTCAGATGTCGAGGGCTAATTCTGTTTCCCATGATAAAAACGCATCTGTTTCCACCGAAAAAGCTTTCAGTCGATCGTTTGCAACAGTTTGGCACCATTTCTGAGTGAATTGCAGAACGTCAGATTTTTGCTGAAATTGTGACCGCGCGGCTTAGGGATTTTTTCAAAAAAAGTTGTTCAGACGTCGAGGGCTAATTCTGTTTCCCATGATAAAAACGCATCTGTTTCCACCGAATAAGCTTTCAGTCGATCGTTTGCAACAGTTTGGCACCATTTCTGAGTGAATTGCAGAACGTCAGATTTTTGCTGAAATTGTGACCGCGCGGCTTAGGGATATTTTCAAAAAAAGTTTTTCAGATGTCGAGGGCTAATTCTGTTTCCCATGATAAAAACCCATCTGTTTCCACTGAAAAAGCTTTCACTCGATCGTTTGCAACAGTTTGGCAGCATTTCTGAGTGAATGGCAGAACGTCAGATTTTTGCTGAAATTGTGACCGCGCGGCTTAGGGATTTTTTCAAAAAAAGTTGTTCAGACGTCGAGTGCTAATTCTGTTTCCCATGATAAAAACCCATCTGTTTCCACCGAAAAAGCTTTCAGTCGATCGTTTGCAACAGTTTGGCACCATTTCTGAGTCAATTGCAGAACGTCAGATTTTTGCTGAAATTGTGACCGCGCTTCTTAGGGATTTTTTCAAAAAAAGGTGTTCAGACGTCGAGGGCTAACTCTGTTTCCCATGATAAAAACCCTCCTGTTTCCACCGAAAATGCTTTCAGGAGATCGTTTGCAACAGTTTGGCAGTATTTCTGAGTGAATGGCAGAACGTCAGATTTTTGCTGAAATTGTGACCGCGCAGCTTAGGGATTTTTTCAAAAAAAGTTGTTCAGACATCAAGGGCTAATTCTGTTTCCCATGATAAAAACGCATCTGTTTCCACCGAAAAAGCTTTCAGTCGATCGTTTGCAACAGTTTGGCAGTATTTCTGAGTGAATGGCAGAACGTCAGATTTTTGCTGAAATTGTGACCGCGCAGCTTAGGAATTTTTTCAAAAAAAGTTGTTCAGACATCAAGGGCTAATTCTGTTTCCCATGATAAAAACCCATCTGTTTCCACCGAAAAAGCTTTCAGGAGATCGTTTGCAACAGTTTGGCAGTATTTCTGAGTGAATGGCAGAACGTCAGATTTTTGCTGAAATTGTGACCGCGCGGCTTAGGGATTTTTTCAAAAAAAGTTGTTCAGACGTCAAGGGCTAATTCTGTTTCCCATGATAAAAACCCATCTGTTTCCACCGAAAAAGCTTTCAGGGGATCGTTTGCAACAGTTTGGCAGCATTTCTGAGTGAATGGCAGAACGTCAGATTTTTGCTGAAATTGTGACCACGCGGCTTAGGGGTTTTTTCCAAAATGTTGCTCAGACATCGAGGGCTAATTCTGTTTCCCATGATAAAAACCCATCTGTTTCCACCGAAAAAGCTTTCAGTCGATCGTTTGCAACAGTTTGGCACCATTTCTGAGTGAATTGCAGAACGTCAGATTTTTGCTGAAATTGTGACCGCGCGGCTTAGGGATTTTTTCAAAAAAAGTTTTTCAGACGTCGAGGGCTAATTCTGTTTCCCATGATAAAAACACATCTGTTTCCAGCGAAAAAGCTTTCAGTCGATCGTTTGCAACAGTTTGGCACCATTTCTGAGTCAATTGCAGAACGTCAGATTTTTGATGAAATTGTGACCGCGCGGCTTAGGGATTTTTTCAAAAAAAGTTGTTCAGATGTCGAGGGCTAATTCTGTTTCCCATGATAAAAACCCATCTGTTTCCACCGAAAAAGCTTTCACTCGATCGTTTACAACAGTTTGGCACCATTTCTGAGTGAATTGCAGAACCTCAGATTTTTGCTGAAATTGTGACCGTGCGGCTTAGGGATTTTTTCAAAAAAAGTTGTTCAGTCGTCGAGGGCTAATTCTGTTTCCCATGATAAAAACGCATCTGTTTCCACCGAAAAAGCTTTCAGTCGATCGTTTGCAACAGTTTGGCACCATTTCTGAGTCAATTGCAGAACGTCAAATTTTTGATGAAATTGTGATCGCGCGGCTTAGGGATTTTTTCAAAAAAAGGTGTTCAGACATCGAGGTCTAATTCTGTTTCCCATGATAAAAACCCATCTGTTTCCACCGAAAAAGCTTTCACTCGATCGTTTACAACAGTTTGGCACCATTTCTGAGTGAATTGCAGAACGTCAGATTTTTGCTGAAATTGTGACCGCGCTTCTTAGGGATTTTTTCAAAAAAAGGTGTTCAGACGTCGAGGGCTAATTCTGTTTCCCATGATAAAAACCCTCCTGTTTCCACCGAAAATGCTTTCAGGAGATCGTTTGCAACAGTTTGGCAGTATTTCTGAGTGAATGGCAGAACGTCAGATTTTTGCTGAAATTGTGACCGCGCAGCTTAGGGATTTTTTCAAAAGAAGTTGTTCAGACATCAAGGGCTAATTCTGTTTCCCATGATAAAAACCCATCTGTTTCCACCGAAAAAGCTTTCAGGAGATCGTTTGCAACAGTTTGGCAGTATTTCTGAGTGAATGGCAGAACGTCAGATTTTTGCTGAAATTGTGACCGCGCGGCTTAGGGATTTTTTCAAAAAAAGTTGTTCAGACGTCAAGGGCTAATTCTGTTTCCCATGATAAAAACCCATCTGTTTCCACCGAAAAAGCTTTCAGGGGATCGTTTGCAACAGTTTGGCAGCATTTCTGAGTGAATGGCAGAACGTCAAATTGTTGCTGAAATTGTGACCACGCGGCTTAGGGATTTTTTCCAAAATGTTGCTCAGACATCGAGGGCTAATTCTGTTTCCCATGATAAAAACCCATCTGTTTCCACCGAAAAAGCTTTCAGTCGATCGTTTGCAACAGTTTGGCACCATTTCTGAGTGAATTGCAGAACGTCAGATTTTTGCTGAAATTGTGACCGCGCGGCTTAGGGATTTTTTCAAAAAAAGTTTTTCAGACGTCGAGGGCTAATTCTGTTTCCCATGATAAAAACGCATCTGTTTCCAGCGAAAAAGCTTTCAGTCGATCGTTTGCAACAGTTTGGCACCATTTCTGAGTCAATTGCAGAACGTCAGATTTTTGATGAAATTGTGACCGCGCGGCTTAGGGATTTTTTCAAAAAAAGTTGTTCAGATGTCGAGGGCTAATTCTGTTTCCCATGATAAAAACCCATCTGTTTCCACCGAAAAAGCTTTCACTCGATCGTTTACAACAGTTTGGCACCATTTCTGAGTGAATTGCAGAACCTCAGATTTTTGCTGAAATTGTGACCGCGCGGCTTAGGGATTTTTTCAAAAAAAGGTGTTCAGACGTCGAGGGCTAATTCTGTTTCCCATGATCAAAACCCTCCTGTTTCCACCGAAAAAGCTTTCAGTCGATAGTTTGCAACAGTTTCGCACCATTTCTGAGTGAATTGCAGAACGTCAGATTTTTGCTGAAATTGTGACCGCGCGGCTTAGGGATTTTTTCAAAAAAAGTTGTTCAGACGTCGAGGGCTAATTCTGTTTCCCATGATAAAAACCCATCTGTTTCCACCGAAAAAGCTTTCAGGAGATCGTTTGCAACAGTTTGGCAGCATTTCTGAGTGAATTGCAGAACCTCAGATTTTTGCTGAAATTGTGACCGCGCGGCTTAGGGATTTTTTCAAAAAAAGTTGTTCAGATGTCGAGGGCTAATTCTGTTTCCCATGATAAAAACGCATCTGTTTCCACCGAAAAAGCTTTCAGTCGATCGTTTGCAACAGTTTGGCACCATTTCTGAGTGAATTGCAGAACGTCAGATTTTTGCTGAAATTGTGACCGCGCGGCTTAGGGATTTTTTCAAAAAAAGTTGTTCAGACGTCGAGGGCTAATTCTGTTTCCCATGATAAAAACGCATCTGTTTCCACCGAAAAAGCTTTCAGTCGATCGTTTGCAACAGTTTGGCACCATTTCTGAGTGAATTGCAGAACGTCAGATTTTTGCTGAAATTGTGACCGCGCGGCTTAGGGATATTTTCAAAAAAAGTTTTTCAGATGTCGAGGGCTAATTCTGTTTCCCATGATAAAAACCCATCTGTTTCCACTGAAAAAGCTTTCACTCGATCGTTTGCAACAGTTTGGCAGCATTTCTGAGTGAATGGCAGAACGTCAGATTTTTGCTGAAATTGTGACCGCGCGGCTTAGGGATTTTTTCAAAAAAAGTTGTTCAGACGTCGAGGGCTAATTCTGTTTCCCATGATAAAAACCCATCTGTTTCCACCGAAAAAGCTTTCAGTCGATCGTTTGCAACAGTTTGGCACCATTTCTGAGTCAATTGCAGAACGTCAGATTTTTGCTGAAATTGTGACCGCGCTTCTTAGGGATTTTTTCAAAAAAAGGTGTTCAGACGTCGAGGGCTAATTCTGTTTCCCATGATAAAAACCCTCCTGTTTCCACCGAAAATGCTTTCAGGAGATCGTTTGCAACAGTTTGGCAGTATTTCTGAGTGAATGGCAGAACGTCAGATTTTTGCTGAAATTGTGACCGCGCAGCTTAGGGATTTTTTCAAAAAAAGTTGTTCAGACATCAAGGGCTAATTCTGTTTCCCATGATAAAAACCCATCTGTTTCCACCGAAAAAGCTTTCAATCGATCGTTTGCAACAGTTTGGCAGCATTTCTGAGTGAATGGCAGAACGTCAGATTTTTGATGAAATTGTGACCACGCGGCTTAGGGATTTTTTCAAAAAAAGTTGCTAGGACATCGACGGCTAATTCTGTTTCCCATGATAAAAACCCATCTGTTTCCACCGAAAAAGCTTTCAGTCGATCGTTTGCAACAGTTTGGCACCATTTCTGAGTCAATTGCAGAACGTCAGATTTTTGCTGAAATTGTGACCGCGCGGCTTAGGGATTTTTTCAAAAAAAGTTTTTCAGACGTCGAGGGCTAATTCTGTTTCCCATGATAAAAACGCATCTGTTTCCAGCGAAAAAGCTTTCAGTCGATCGTTTGCAACAGTTTGGCACCATTTCTGAGTCAATTGCAGAACGTCAGATTTTTGATGAAATTGTGACCGCGCGGCTTAGGGATTTTTTCAAAAAAAGTTGTTCAGATGTCGAGGGCTAATTCTGTTTCCCATGATAAAAACCCATCTGTTTCCACCGAAAAAGCTTTCACTCGATCGTTTACAACAGTTTGGCACCATTTCTGAGTGAATTGCAGAACCTCAGATTTTTGCTGAAATTGTGACCGCGCGGCTTAGGGATTTTTTCAAAAAAAGGTGTTCAGACGTCGAGGGCTAATTCTGTTTCCCATGATAAAAACCCTCCTGTTTCCACCGAAAAAGCTTTCAGTCGATAGTTTGCAACAGTTTGGCACCATTTCTGAGTGAATTGCAGAACGTCAGATTTTTGCTGAAATTGTGACCGCGCGGCTTAGGGATTTTTTCAAAAAAAGTTTTTCAGATGTCGAGGGCTAATTCTGTTTCCCATGATAAAAACCCATCTGTTTCCACTGAAAAAGCTTTCACTCGATCGTTTGCAACAGTTTGGCAGCATTTCTGAGTGAATGGCAGAACCTCAGATTTTTGCTGAAATTGTGACCGCGCGGCTTAGGGATTTTTTCAAAAAAAGTTGTTCAGACGTCGAGGGCTAATTCTGTTTCCCATGATAAAAACGCATCTGTTTCCACCGAAAAAGCTTTCAGTCGATCGTTTGCAACAGTTTGGCACCATTTCTGAGTCAATTGCAGAACGTCAAATTTTTGATGAAATTGTGATCGCGCGGCTTAGGGATTTTTTCAAAAAAAGGTGTTCAGACATCGAGGTCTAATTCTGTTTCCCATGATAAAAACCCATCTGTTTCCACCGAAAAAGCTTTCACTCGATCGTTTACAACAGTATGGCACCATTTCTGAGTGAATTGCAGAACGTCAGATTTTTGCTGAAATTGTGACCGCGCTTCTTAGGGATTTTTTCAAAAAAAGGTGTTCAGACGTCGAGGGCTAATTCTGTTTCCCATGATAAAAACCCTCCTGTTTCCACCGAAAATGCTTTCAGGAGATCGTTTGCAACAGTTTGGCAGTATTTCTGAGTGAATGGCAGAACGTCAGATTTTTGCTGAAATTGTGACCGCGCAGCTTAGGAATTTTTTCAAAAAAAGTTGTTCAGACATCAAGGGCTAATTCTGTTTCCCATGATAAAAACCCATCTGTTTCCACCGAAAAAGCTTTCAGGGGATCGTTTGCAACAGTTTGGCACCATTTCTGAGTGAATTGCAGAACGTCAGATTTTTGCTGAAATTGTGACCGCGCGGCATAGGGATTTTTTCAAAAAAAGGTTTTCAGACATAGAGGGCTAATTCTGTTTCCCATGATAAAAACCCATCTGTTTCCACCGAAAAAGCTTTCAGTCGATCGTTTGCAACAGTTTGGCAGCATTTCTGAGTGAATGGCAGAACGTCAGATTTTTGCTGAAATTGTGACCGCGCGGCTTAGGGATTTTTTCAAAAAAAGTTGTTCAGACGTTGAGGGCTAATTCTGTTTCCCATGATAAAAACCCATCTATTTTCACCGAAAAAGCTTTCAGTCGATCGTTTGCAACAGTTTTGCACCATTTCTGAGTGAATTGCAGAATGTCAGATTTTTGCTGAAATTGTGACCGCGCGGCTTAGGGATTTTTTCCAAAAAAGTTGTTCAGACGTCGAGGGCTAATTCTGTTTCCCATGATAAAAACCCATCTGTTTCCACCGAAAAATCTTTCATTCGATAGTTTGCAACAGTTTCGCACCATTTCTGAGTGAATTGCAGAACGTCAGATTTTTGCTGAAATTGTGACCGCGCGGCTTAGGGATTTTTAAAAAAGTAGTTGCTCAGACATCGAGGGCTAATTCTGTTTCCCATGATAAAAACCCATCTGTTTCCACCGAAAAAGCTTTCAGTCGATCGTTTGCAACAGTTTGGCACCATTTCTGAGTGAACTGCAGAACGTCAGATTTTTGCTGAAATTGTGACCGCGCGGCTTAGGGATTTTTTCAAAAAAAGTTTTTCCGATGTCGAGGGCTAATTCTGTTTCCCATGATAAAAACCCATCTTTTTCCACCGAAAAAGCTTTCAGTCGATCGTTTGCAACAGTTTCGCACCATTTCTGAGTGAATTGCAGAACGTCAGATTTTTGCTGAAATTGTGACCGTGCGGCTTAGGGATTTTTTCCAAAAAAGTTGTTCAGACGTCGAGGGCTAATTCTGTTTCCCATGATAAAAACCCATCTGTTTCCACCGAAAAAGCTTTCAGTCGATCGTTTGCAACAGTTTGGCACCATTTCTGAGTGAATTGCAGAACGTCAGATTTTTGCTGAAATTGTGACCGCGCGGCTTAGGGATTTTTTCAAAAAAAGTTGTTCAGACGTCGAGGGCTAATTCTGTTTCCCATGATAAAAACGCATCTGTTTCCAGCGAAAAAGCTTTCAGGAGATCGTTTGCAACAGTTTGGCAGCATTTCTGAGTGAATTGCAGAACCTCAGATTTTTGCTGAAATTGTGACCGCGCGGCTTCGGGATTTTTTCAAAAAAAGTTGTTCAGATGTCGAGGGCTAATTCTGTTTCCCATGATAAAAACGCATCTGTTTCCACCGAAAAAGCTTTCAGTCGATCGTTTGCAACAGTTTGGCACCATTTCTGAGTGAATTGCAGAACGTCAGATTTTTGCTGAAATTGTGACCGCGCGGCTTAGGGATTTTTTCAAAAAAAGTTGTTCAGACGTCGAGGGCTAATTCTGTTTCCCATGATAAAAACGCATCTGTTTCCACCGAATAAGCTTTCAGTCGATCGTTTGCAACAGTTTGGCACCATTTCTGAGTGAATTGCAGAACGTCAGATTTTTGCTGAAATTGTGACCGCGCGGCTTAGGGATATTTTGAAAAAAAGTTTTTCAGATGTCGAGGGCTAATTCTGTTTCCCATGATAAAAACCCATCTGTTTCCACTGAAAAAGCTTTCACTCGATCGTTTGCAACAGTTTGGCAGCATTTCTGAGTGAATGGCAGAACGTCAGATTTTTGCTGAAATTGTGACCGCGCGGCTTAGGGATTTTTTCAAAAAAAGTTGTTCAGACGTCGAGGGCTAATTCTGTTTCCCATGATAAAAACCCATCTGTTTCCACCGAAAAAGCTTTCAGTCGATCGTTTGCAACAGTTTGGCACCATTTCTGAGTCAATTGCAGAACGTCAGATTTTTGCTGAAATTGTGACCGCGCTTCTTAGGGATTTTTTCAAAAAAAGGTGTTCAGACGTCGAGGGCTAACTCTGTTTCCCATGATAAAAACCCTCCTGTTTCCACCGAAAATGCTTTCAGGAGATCGTTTGCAACAGTTTGGCAGTATTTCTGAGTGAATGGCAGAACGTCAGATTTTTGCTGAAATTGTGACCGCGCAGCTTAGGGATTTTTTCAAAAAAAGTTGTTCAGACATCAAGGGCTAATTCTGTTTCCCATGATAAAAACGCATCTGTTTCCACCGAAAAAGCTTTCAGTCGATCGTTTGCAACAGTTTGGCAGTATTTCTGAGTGAATGGCAGAACGTCAGATTTTTGCTGAAATTGTGACCGCGCAGCTTAGGAATTTTTTCAAAAAAAGTTGTTCAGACATCAAGGGCTAATTCTGTTTCCCATGATAAAAACCCATCTGTTTCCACCGAAAAAGCTTTCAGGAGATCGTTTGCAACAGTTTGGCAGTATTTCTGAGTGAATGGCAGAACGTCAGATTTTTGCTGAAATTGTGACCGCGCGGCTTAGGGATTTTTTCAAAAAAAGTTGTTCAGACGTCAAGGGCTAATTCTGTTTCCCATGATAAAAACCCATCTGTTTCCACCGAAAAAGCTTTCAGGGGATCGTTTGCAACAGTTTGGCAGCATTTCTGAGTGAATGGCAGAACGTCAGATTTTTGCTGAAATTGTGACCACGCGGCTTAGGGGTTTTTTCCAAAATGTTGCTCAGACATCGAGGGCTAATTCTGTTTCCCATGATAAAAACCCATCTGTTTCCACCGAAAAAGCTTTCAGTCGATCGTTTGCAACAGTTTGGCACCATTTCTGAGTGAATTGCAGAACGTCAGATTTTTGCTGAAATTGTGACCGCGCGGCTTAGGGATTTTTTCAAAAAAAGTTTTTCAGACGTCGAGGGCTAATTCTGTTTCCCATGATAAAAACACATCTGTTTCCAGCGAAAAAGCTTTCAGTCGATCGTTTGCAACAGTTTGGCACCATTTCTGAGTCAATTGCAGAACGTCAGATTTTTGATGAAATTGTGACCGCGCGGCTTAGGGATTTTTTCAAAAAAAGTTGTTCAGATGTCGAGGGCTAATTCTGTTTCCCATGATAAAAACCCATCTGTTTCCACCGAAAAAGCTTTCACTCGATCGTTTACAACAGTTTGGCACCATTTCTGAGTGAATTGCAGAACCTCAGATTTTTGCTGAAATTGTGACCGTGCGGCTTAGGGATTTTTTCAAAAAAAGTTGTTCAGTCGTCGAGGGCTAATTCTGTTTCCCATGATAAAAACGCATCTGTTTCCACCGAAAAAGCTTTCAGTCGATCGTTTGCAACAGTTTGGCACCATTTCTGAGTCAATTGCAGAACGTCAAATTTTTGATGAAATTGTGATCGCGCGGCTTAGGGATTTTTTCAAAAAAAGGTGTTCAGACATCGAGGTCTAATTCTGTTTCCCATGATAAAAACCCATCTGTTTCCACCGAAAAAGCTTTCACTCGATCGTTTACAACAGTTTGGCACCATTTCTGAGTGAATTGCAGAACGTCAGATTTTTGCTGAAATTGTGACCGCGCTTCTTAGGGATTTTTTCAAAAAAAGGTGTTCAGACGTCGAGGGCTAATTCTGTTTCCCATGATAAAAACCCTCCTGTTTCCACCGAAAATGCTTTCAGGAGATCGTTTGCAACAGTTTGGCAGTATTTCTGAGTGAATGGCAGAACGTCAGATTTTTGCTGAAATTGTGACCGCGCAGCTTAGGGATTTTTTCAAAAAAAGTTGTTCAGACATCAAGGGCTAATTCTGTTTCCCATGATAAAAACCCATCTGTTTCCACCGAAAAAGCTTTCAGGAGATCGTTTGCAACAGTTTGGCAGTATTTCTGAGTGAATGGCAGAACGTCAGATTTTTGCTGAAATTGTGACCGCGCGGCTTAGGGATTTTTTCAAAAAAAGTTGTTCAGACGTCAAGGGCTAATTCTGTTTCCCATGATAAAAACCCATCTGTTTCCACCGAAAAAGCTTTCAGGGGATCGTTTGCAACAGTTTGGCAGCATTTCTGAGTGAATGGCAGAACGTCAAATTGTTGCTGAAATTGTGACCACGCGGCTTAGGGATTTTTTCCAAAATGTTGCTCAGACATCGAGGGCTAATTCTGTTTCCCATGATAAAAACCCATCTGTTTCCACCGAAAAAGCTTTCAGTCGATCGTTTGCAACAGTTTGGCACCATTTCTGAGTGAATTGCAGAACGTCAGATTTTTGCTGAAATTGTGACCGCGCGGCTTAGGGATTTTTTCAAAAAAAGTTTTTCAGACGTCGAGGGCTAATTCTGTTTCCCATGATAAAAACGCATCTGTTTCCAGCGAAAAAGCTTTCAGTCGATCGTTTGCAACAGTTTGGCACCATTTCTGAGTCAATTGCAGAACGTCAGATTTTTGATGAAATTGTGACCGCGCGGCTTAGGGATTTTTTCAAAAAAAGTTGTTCAGATGTCGAGGGCTAATTCTGTTTCCCATGATAAAAACCCATCTGTTTCCACCGAAAAAGCTTTCACTCGATCGTTTACAACAGTTTGGCACCATTTCTGAGTGAATTGCAGAACCTCAGATTTTTGCTGAAATTGTGACCGCGCGGCTTAGGGATTTTTTCAAAAAAAGGTGTTCAGACGTCGAGGGCTAATTCTGTTTCCCATGATCAAAACCCTCCTGTTTCCACCGAAAAAGCTTTCAGTCGATAGTTTGCAACAGTTTCGCACCATTTCTGAGTGAATTGCAGAACGTCAGATTTTTGCTGAAATTGTGACCGCGCAGCTTAGGGATTTTTTCAAAAAAAGTTCTTCAGACGTCGAGGGCTAATTCTGTTTCCCATGATAAAAACCAATCTGTTTCCACCGAAAATGCTTTCAGGAGATCGTTTACAACAGTTTGGCAGTATTTCTGAGTGAATGGCAGAACGTCAGATTTTTGCTGAAATTGTGACCCCGCGGCTTAGGGATTTTTTCAAAAAAAGTTGTTCAGACGTCAAGGGCTAATTCTGTTTCCCATGATAAAAACCCATCTGTTTCCACCGAAAAAGCTTTCAGGGGATCGTTTGCAACAGTTTGGCACCATTTCTGAGTGAATTGCAGAACGTCAGATTTTTGCTGAAATTGTGACCGCGCGGCTTAGGGATTTTTTCAAAAAAAGTTTTTCAAATGTCGAGGGCTAATTCTGTTTCCCATGATAAAAACCCATCTGTTTCCACCGAAAAAGCTTTCAGTCGATCGTTTGCAACAGTTTGGCACCATTTCTGAGTGAATTGCAGAACCTCAGATTTTTGCTGAAATTGTGACCGCGCGGCTTAGGGATTTTTTCAAAAAAATTTGTTCAGACGTCGAGGGCTAATTCTGTTTCCCATGATAAAAACGCATCTGTTTCCACCGAAAAAGCTTTCAGTCGATCGTTTGCAACAGTTTGGCAACATTTCTGAGTGAATGGCAGAACGTCAGATTTTTGCTGAAATTGTGACCGCGCGGCTTAGGGATTTTTTCAAAAAAAGTTGTTCAGACGTCGAGGGCTAATTCTGTATCCCATGATAAAAACGCATCTGTTTCCACCGAAAAAGCTTTCAGTCGATCGTTTGCAACAGTTTGGCACCATTTCTGAGTCAATTGCAGAACGTCAAATTTTTGATGAAATTGTGATCGCGCGGCTTAGGGATTTTTTCAAAAAAAGGTGTTCAGACATCGAGGTCTAATTCTGTTTCCCATGATAAAAACCCATCTGTTTCCACCGAAAAAGCTTTCACTCGATCGTTTACAACAGTTTGGCACCATTTCTGAGTGAATTGCAGAACGTCAGATTTTTGCTGAAATTGTGACCGCGCTTCTTAGGGATTTTTTCAAAAAAAGGTGTTCAGACGTCGAGGGCTAATTCTGTTTCCCATGATAAAAACCCTCCTGTTTCCACCGAAAATGCTTTCAGGAGATCGTTTGCAACAGTTTGGCAGTATTTCTGAGTGAATGGCAGAACGTCAGATTTTTGCTGAAATTGTGACCGCGCAGCTTAGGGATTTTTTCAAAAAAAGTTGTTCAGACATCAAGGGCTAATTCTGTTTCCCATGATAAAAACCCATCTGTTTCCACCGAAAAAGCTTTCAGTCGATCGTTTGCAACAGTTTGGCAGCATTTCTGAGTGAATGGCAGAACGTCAGATTTTTGATGAAATTGTGACCACGCGGCTTAGGGATTTTTTCAAAAAAAGTTGCTCAGACATCGACGGCTAATTCTGTTTCCCATGATAAAAACCCATCTGTTTCCACCGAAAAAGCTTTCAGTCGATCGTTTGCAACAGTTTGGCACCATTTCTGAGTGAATTGCAGAACGTCAGATTTTTGCTGAAATTGTGACCGCGCGGCTTAGGGATTTTTTCAAAAAAAGTTTTTCAGACGTCGAGGGCTAATTCTGCTTCCCATGATAAAAACGCATCTGTTTCCAGCGAAAAAGCTTTCAGTCGATCGTTTGCAACAGTTTGGCACCATTTCTGAGTCAATTGCAGAACGTCAGATTTTTGATGAAATTGTGACCGCGCGGCTTAGGGATTTTTTCAAAAAAAGTTGTTCAGATGTCGAGGGCTAATTCTGTTTCCCATGATAAAAACCCATCTGTTTCCACCGAAAAAGCTTTCACTCGATCGTTTACAACAGTTTGGCACCATTTCTGAGTGAATTGCAGAACCTCAGATTTTTGCTGAAATTGTGACCGCGCGGCTTAGGGATTTTTTCAAAAAAAGGTGTTCAGACGTCGAGGGCTAATTCTGTTTCCCATGATAAAAACCCTCCTGTTTCCACCGAAAAAGCTTTCAGTCGATAGTTTGCAGCAGTTTCGCACCATTTCTGAGTGAATTGCAGAACGTCAGATTTTTGCTGAAATTGTGACCGCGCAGCTTAGGGATTTTTTCAAAAAAAGTTGTTCAGACGTCGAGGGCTAATTCTGTTTCCCATGATAGAAACCAATTTGTTTCCACCGAAAATCCTTTCAGGAGATCGTTTGCAACAGTTTGGCAGTATTTCTGAGTGAATGGCAGAACGTCAGATTTTTGCTGAAATTGTGACCCCGCGGCTTAGGGATTTTTTCAAAAAAAGTTGTTCAGACGTCAAGGGCTAATTCTGTTTCCCATGATAAAAACCCATCTGTTTCCACCGAAAAAGCTTTCAGTCGATCGTTTGCAACAGTTTGGCACCATTTCTGAGTGAATTGCAGAACGTCAGATTTTTGCTGAAATTGTGACCGCGCGGCTTAGGGATTTTTTCAAAAAAAGGTGTTCAGACATCGAGGGCTAATTCTGTTTCCCATGATAAAAACCCATCTGTTTCCACTGAAAATGCTTTCAGTCGATCGTTTGCAACAGTTTGGCAGTATTTCTGAGTGAATGGCAGAACGTCAGATATTTGCTGAAATTGTGACCGCGCGGCTTAGGGATTTTTTCAAAAAAAGTTGTTCAGACGTCAAGGGCTAATTCTGTTTCCCATGATAAAAACCCATCTGTTTCCACCGAAAAAGCTTTCAGGGGATCGTTTGCAACAGTTTGGCACCATTTCTGAGTGAATTGCAGAACGTCAGATTTTTGCTGAAATTGTGACCGCGCGGCTTAGGGATTTTTTCAAAAAAAGGTTTTCAGACATAGAGGGCTAATTCTGTTTCCCATGATAAAAACCCATCTGTTTCCACCGAAAAAGCTTTCAGTCGATCGTTTGCAACAGTTTGGCAGCATTTCTGAGTGAATGGCAGAACGTCAGATTTTTGCTGAAATTGTGACCGCGCGGCTTAGGGATTTTTTCAAAAAAAGTTTTTCAAATGTCGAGGGCTAATTCTGTTTCCCATGATAAAAACCCATCTGTTTCCACCGAAAAAGCTTTCAGTCGATCGTTTGCAACAGTTTGGCACCATTTCTGAGTGAATTGCAGAACCTCAGATTTTTGCTGAAATTGTGACCGCGCGGCTTAGGGATTTTTTCAAAAAAAGTTGTTCAGACGTCGAGGGCTAATTCTGTTTCCCATGATAAAAACCCATCTGTTTCCACCGAAAAAGCTTTCAGTCGATCGTTTGCAACAGTTTGGCAGCATTTCTGAGTGAATGGCAGAACGTCAGATTTTTGCTGAAATTGTGACCGCGCGGCTTAGGGATTTTTTCAAAAAAAGTTGCTCAGACGTCGAGGGCTAATTCTGTTTCCCATGATAAAAACGCATCTGTTTCCACCGAAAAAGCTTTCAGTCGATCGTTTGCAACAGTTTGGCACCATTTCTGAGTGAATTGCAGAACGTCAGATTTTTGCTGAAATTGTGACCGCGCGGCTTAGGGATTTTTTCAAAAAAAGTTTTTCAGATGTCGAGGGCTAATTCTGTTTCCCATGATAAAAACCCATCTGTTTCCACTGAAAAAGCTTTCAGTCGATCGTTTGCAACAGTTTGGCACCATTTCTGAGTCAATTGCAGAACGTCAGATTTTTGCTGAAATTGTGACCGCGCGGCTTAGGGATTTTTTCAAAAAAAGTTGTTCAGATGTCGAGGGCTAATTCTGTTTCCCATGATAAAAACCCATCTGTTTCCACCGAAAAAGCTTTCACTCGATCGTTTACAACAGTTTGGCACCATTTCTGAGTGAATTGCAGAACCTCAGATTTTTGCTGAAATTGTGACCGCGCGGCTTAGGGATTTTTTCAAAAAAAGGTGTTCAGACGTCGAGGGCTAATTCTGTTTCCCATGATAAAAACCCTCCTGTTTCCACCGAAAAAGCTTTCAGTCGATAGTTTGCAACAGTTTCGCACCATTTCTGAGTGAATTGCAGAACGTCAGATTTTTGCTGAAATTGTGACCGCGCAGCTTAGGGATTTTTTCAAAAAAAGTTGTTCAGACGTCGAGGGCTAATTCTGTTTCCCATGATAGAAACCAATTTGTTTCCACCGAAAATCCTTTCAGGAGATCGTTTGCAACAGTTTGGCAGTATTTCTGAGTGAATGGCAGAACGTCAGATTTTTGCTGAAATTGTGACCCCGCGGCTTAGGGATTTTTTCAAAAAAAGTTGTTCAGACGTCAAGGGCTAATTCTGTTTCCCATGATAAAAACCCATCTGTTTCCACCGAAAAAGCTTTCAGTCGATCGTTTGCAACAGTTTGGCACCATTTCTGAGTGAATTGCAGAACCTCAGATTTTTGCTGAAATTGTGACCGCGCGGCTTAGGGATTTTTTCAAAAAAAGGTGTTCAGACATCGAGGGCTAATTCTGTTTCCCATGATAAAAACCCATCTGTTTCCACTGAAAATGCTTTCAGTCGATCGTTTGCAACAGTTTGGCAGTATTTCTGAGTGAATGGCAGAACGTCAGATATTTGCTGAAATTGTGACCGCGCGGCTTAGGGATTTTTTCAAAAAAAGTTGTTCAGACGTCAAGGGCTAATTCTGTTTCCCATGATAAAAACCCATCTGTTTCCACCGAAAAAGCTTTCAGGGGATCGTTTGCAACAGTTTGGCACCATTTCTGAGTGAATTGCAGAACGTCAGATTTTTGCTGAAATTGTGACCGCGCGGCTTAGGGATTTTTTCAAAAAAAGGTTTTCAGACATAGAGGGCTAATTCTGTTTCCCATGATAAAAACCCATCTGTTTCCACCGAAAAAGCTTTCAGTCGATCGTTTGCAACAGTTTGGCAGCATTTCTGAGTGAATGGCAGAACGTCAGATTTTTGCTGAAATTGTGACCGCGCGGCTTAGGGATTTTTTCAAAAAAAGTTTTTCAAATGTCGAGGGCTAATTCTGTTTCCCATGATAAAAACCCATCTGTTTCCACCGAAAAAGCTTTCAGTCGATCGTTTGCAACAGTTTGGCACCATTTCTGAGTGAACTGCAGAACGTCAGATTTTTGCTGAAATTGTGACCGCGCGGCTTAGGGATTTTTTCAAAAAAAGTTTTTCCGATGTCGAGGGCTAATTCTGTTTCCCATGATAAAAACCCATCTTTTTCCACCGAAAAAGCTTTCAGTCGATCGTTTGCAACAGTTTCGCACCATTTCTGAGTGAATTGCAGAACGTCAGATTTTTGCTGAAATTGTGACCGTGCGGCTTAGGGATTTTTTCCAAAAAAGTTGTTCAGACGTCGAGGGCTAATTCTGTTTCCCATGATAAAAACCCATCTGTTTCCACCGAAAAAGCTTTCAGTCGATCGTTTGCAACAGTTTGGCACCATTTCTGAGTGAATTGCAGAACGTCAGATTTTTGCTGAAATTGTGACCGCGCGGCTTAGGGATTTTTTCAAAAAAAGTTGTTCAGACGTCGAGGGCTAATTCTGTTTCCCATGATAAAAACGCATCTGTTTCCAGCGAAAAAGCTTTCAGGAGATCGTTTGCAACAGTTTGGCAGCATTTCTGAGTGAATTGCAGAACCTCAGATTTTTGCTGAAATTGTGACCGCGCGGCTTAGGGATTTTTTCAAAAAAAGTTGTTCAGATGTCGAGGGCTAATTCTGTTTCCCATGATAAAAACGCATCTGTTTCCACCGAAAAAGCTTTCAGTCGATCGTTTGCAACAGTTTGGCACCATTTCTGAGTGAATTGCAGAACGTCAGATTTTTGCTGAAATTGTGACCGCGCGGCTTAGGGATTTTTTCAAAAAAAGTTGTTCAGACGTCGAGGGCTAATTCTGTTTCCCATGATAAAAACGCATCTGTTTCCACCGAATAAGCTTTCAGTCGATCGTTTGCAACAGTTTGGCACCATTTCTGAGTGAATTGCAGAACGTCAGATTTTTGCTGAAATTGTGACCGCGCGGCTTAGGGATATTTTCAAAAAAAGTTTTTCAGATGTCGAGGGCTAATTCTGTTTCCCATGATAAAAACCCATCTGTTTCCACTGAAAAAGCTTTCACTCGATCGTTTGCAACAGTTTGGCAGCATTTCTGAGTGAATGGCAGAACGTCAGATTTTTGCTGAAATTGTGACCGCGCGGCTTAGGGATTTTTTCAAAAAAAGTTGTTCAGACGTCGAGGGCTAATTCTGTTTCCCATGATAAAAACCCATCTGTTTCCACCGAAAAAGCTTTCAGTCGATCGTTTGCAACAGTTTGGCACCATTTCTGAGTCAATTGCAGAACGTCAGATTTTTGCTGAAATTGTGACCGCGCTTCTTAGGGATTTTTTCAAAAAAAGGTGTTCAGACGTCGAGGGCTAACTCTGTTTCCCATGATAAAAACCCTCCTGTTTCCACCGAAAATGCTTTCAGGAGATCGTTTGCAACAGTTTGGCAGTATTTCTGAGTGAATGGCAGAACGTCAGATTTTTGCTGAAATTGTGACCGCGCAGCTTAGGGATTTTTTCAAAAAAAGTTGTTCAGACATCAAGGGCTAATTCTGTTTCCCATGATAAAAACGCATCTGTTTCCACCGAAAAAGCTTTCAGTCGATCGTTTGCAACAGTTTGGCAGTATTTCTGAGTGAATGGCAGAACGTCAGATTTTTGCTGAAATTGTGACCGCGCAGCTTAGGAATTTTTTCAAAAAAAGTTGTTCAGACATCAAGGGCTAATTCTGTTTCCCATGATAAAAACCCATCTGTTTCCACCGAAAAAGCTTTCAGGAGATCGTTTGCAACAGTTTGGCAGTATTTCTGAGTGAATGGCAGAACGTCAGATTTTTGCTGAAATTGTGACCGCGCGGCTTAGGGATTTTTTCAAAAAAAGTTGTTCAGACGTCAAGGGCTAATTCTGTTTCCCATGATAAAAACCCATCTGTTTCCACCGAAAAAGCTTTCAGGGGATCGTTTGCAACAGTTTGGCAGCATTTCTGAGTGAATGGCAGAACGTTAGATTTTTGCTGAAATTGTGACCACGCGGCTTAGGGGTTTTTTCCAAAATGTTGCTCAGACATCGAGGGCTAATTCTGTTTCCCATGATAAAAACCCATCTGTTTCCACCGAAAAAGCTTTCAGTCGATCGTTTGCAACAGTTTGGCACCATTTCTGAGTGAATTGCAGAACGTCAGATTTTTGCTGAAATTGTGACCGCGCGGCTTAGGGATTTTTTCAAAAAAAGTTTTTCAGACGTCGAGGGCTAATTCTGTTTCCCATGATAAAAACACATCTGTTTCCAGCGAAAAAGCTTTCAGTCGATCGTTTGCAACAGTTTGGCACCATTTCTGAGTCAATTGCAGAACGTCAGATTTTTGATGAAATTGTGACCGCGCGGCTTAGGGATTTTTTCAAAAAAAGTTGTTCAGATGTCGAGGGCTAATTCTGTTTCCCATGATAAAAACCCATCTGTTTCCACCGAAAAAGCTTTCACTCGATCGTTTACAACAGTTTGGCACCATTTCTGAGTGAATTGCAGAACCTCAGATTTTTGCTGAAATTGTGACCGTGCGGCTTAGGGATTTTTTCAAAAAAAGTTGTTCAGTCGTCGAGGGCTAATTCTGTTTCCCATGATAAAAACGCATCTGTTTCCACCGAAAAAGCTTTCAGTCGATCGTTTGCAACAGTTTGGCACCATTTCTGAGTGAACTGCAGAACGTCAGATTTTTGCTGAAATTGTGACCGCGCGGCTTAGGGATTTTTTCAAAAAAAGTTTTTCCGATGTCGAGGGCTAATTCTGTTTCCCATGATAAAAACCCATCTTTTTCCACCGAAAAAGCTTTCAGTCGATCGTTTGCAACAGTTTCGCACCATTTCTGAGTGAATTGCAGAACGTCAGATTTTTGCTGAAATTGTGACCGTGCGGCTTAGGGATTTTTTCCAAAAAAGTTGTTCAGACGTCGAGGGCTAATTCTGTTTCCCATGATAAAAACCCATCTGTTTCCACCGAAAAAGCTTTCAGTCGATCGTTTGCAACAGTTTGGCACCATTTCTGAGTGAATTGCAGAACGTCAGATTTTTGCTGAAATTGTGACCGCGCGGCTTAGGGATTTTTTCAAAAAAAGTTGTTCAGACGTCGAGGGCTAATTCTGTTTCCCATGATAAAAACGCATCTGTTTCCAGCGAAAAAGCTTTCAGGAGATCGTTTGCAACAGTTTGGCAGCATTTCTGAGTGAATTGCAGAACCTCAGATTTTTGCTGAAATTGTGACCGCGCGGCTTAGGGATTTTTTCAAAAAAAGTTGTTCAGATGTCGAGGGCTAATTCTGTTTCCCATGATAAAAACGCATCTGTTTCCACCGAAAAAGCTTTCAGTCGATCGTTTGCAACAGTTTGGCACCATTTCTGAGTGAATTGCAGAACGTCAGATTTTTGCTGAAATTGTGACCGCGCGGCTTAGGGATTTTTTCAAAAAAAGTTGTTCAGACGTCGAGGGCTAATTCTGTTTCCCATGATAAAAACGCATCTGTTTCCACCGAATAAGCTTTCAGTCGATCGTTTGCAACAGTTTGGCACCATTTCTGAGTGAATTGCAGAACGTCAGATTTTTGCTGAAATTGTGACCGCGCGGCTTAGGGATATTTTCAAAAAAAGTTTTTCAGATGTCGAGGGCTAATTCTGTTTCCCATGATAAAAACCCATCTGTTTCCACTGAAAAAGCTTTCACTCGATCGTTTGCAACAGTTTGGCAGCATTTCTGAGTGAATGGCAGAACGTCAGATTTTTGCTGAAATTGTGACCGCGCGGCTTAGGGATTTTTTCAAAAAAAGTTGTTCAGACGTCGAGGGCTAATTCTGTTTCCCATGATAAAAACCCATCTGTTTCCACCGAAAAAGCTTTCAGTCGATCGTTTGCAACAGTTTGGCACCATTTCTGAGTCAATTGCAGAACGTCAGATTTTTGCTGAAATTGTGACCGCGCTTCTTAGGGATTTTTTCAAAAAAAGGTGTTCAGACGTCGAGGGCTAACTCTGTTTCCCATGATAAAAACCCTCCTGTTTCCACCGAAAATGCTTTCAGGAGATCGTTTGCAACAGTTTGGCAGTATTTCTGAGTGAATGGCAGAACGTCAGATTTTTGCTGAAATTGTGACCGCGCAGCTTAGGGATTTTTTCAAAAAAAGTTGTTCAGACATCAAGGGCTAATTCTGTTTCCCATGATAAAAACGCATCTGTTTCCACCGAAAAAGCTTTCAGTCGATCGTTTGCAACAGTTTGGCAGTATTTCTGAGTGAATGGCAGAACGTCAGATTTTTGCTGAAATTGTGACCGCGCAGCTTAGGAATTTTTTCAAAAAAAGTTGTTCAGACATCAAGGGCTAATTCTGTTTCCCATGATAAAAACCCATCTGTTTCCACCGAAAAAGCTTTCAGGAGATCGTTTGCAACAGTTTGGCAGTATTTCTGAGTGAATGGCAGAACGTCAGATTTTTGCTGAAATTGTGACCACGCGGCTTAGGGATTTTTTCAAAAAAAGTTGTTCAGACGTCAAGGGCTAATTCTGTTTCCCATGATAAAAACCCATCTGTTTCCACCGAAAAAGCTTTCAGGGGATCGTTTGCAACAGTTTGGCAGCATTTCTGAGTGAATGGCAGAACGTCAGATTTTTGCTGAAATTGTGACCACGCGGCTTAGGGGTTTTTTCCAAAATGTTGCTCAGACATCGAGGGCTAATTCTGTTTCCCATGATAAAAACCCATCTGTTTCCACCGAAAAAGCTTTCAGTCGATCGTTTGCAACAGTTTGGCACCATTTCTGAGTGAATTGCAGAACGTCAGATTTTTGCTGAAATTGTGACCGCGCGGCTTAGGGATTTTTTCAAAAAAAGTTTTTCAGACGTCGAGGGCTAATTCTGTTTCCCATGATAAAAACACATCTGTTTCCAGCGAAAAAGCTTTCAGTCGATCGTTTGCAACAGTTTGGCACCATTTCTGAGTCAATTGCAGAACGTCAGATTTTTGATGAAATTGTGACCGCGCGGCTTAGGGATTTTTTCAAAAAAAGTTGTTCAGATGTCGAGGGCTAATTCTGTTTCCCATGATAAAAACCCATCTGTTTCCACCGAAAAAGCTTTCACTCGATCGTTTACAACAGTTTGGCACCATTTCTGAGTGAATTGCAGAACCTCAGATTTTTGCTGAAATTGTGACCGTGCGGCTTAGGGATTTTTTCAAAAAAAGTTGTTCAGTCGTCGAGGGCTAATTCTGTTTCCCATGATAAAAACGCATCTGTTTCCACCGAAAAAGCTTTCAGTCGATCGTTTGCAACAGTTTGGCACCATTTCTGAGTCAATTGCAGAACGTCAAATTTTTGATGAAATTGTGATCGCGCGGCTTAGGGATTTTTTCAAAAAAAGGTGTTCAGACATCGAGGTCTAATTCTGTTTCCCATGATAAAAACCCATCTGTTTCCACCGAAAAAGCTTTCACTCGATCGTTTACAACAGTTTGGCACCATTTCTGAGTGAATTGCAGAACGTCAGATTTTTGCTGAAATTGTGACCGCGCTTCTTAGGGATTTTTTCAAAAAAAGGTGTTCAGACGTCGAGGGCTAATTCTGTTTCCCATGATAAAAACCCTCCTGTTTCCACCGAAAATGCTTTCAGGAGATCGTTTGCAACAGTTTGGCAGTATTTCTGAGTGAATGGCAGAACGTCAGATTTTTGCTGAAATTGTGACCGCGCAGCTTAGGGATTTTTTCAAAAAAAGTTGTTCAGACATCAAGGGCTAATTCTGTTTCCCATGATAAAAACCCATCTGTTTCCACCGAAAAAGCTTTCAGGAGATCGTTTGCAACAGTTTGGCAGTATTTCTGAGTGAATGGCAGAACGTCAGATTTTTGCTGAAATTGTGACCGCGCGGCTTAGGGATTTTTTCAAAAAAAGTTGTTCAGACGTCAAGGGCTAATTCTGTTTCCCATGATAAAAACCCATCTGTTTCCACCGAAAAAGCTTTCAGGGGATCGTTTGCAACAGTTTGGCAGCATTTCTGAGTGAATGGCAGAACGTCAAATTGTTGCTGAAATTGTGACCACGCGGCTTAGGGATTTTTTCCAAAATGTTGCTCAGACATCGAGGGCTAATTCTGTTTCCCATGATAAAAACCCATCTGTTTCCACCGAAAAAGCTTTCAGTCGATCGTTTGCAACAGTTTGGCACCATTTCTGAGTGAATTGCAGAACGTCAGATTTTTGCTGAAATTGTGACCGCGCGGCTTAGGGATTTTTTCAAAAAAAGTTTTTCAGACGTCGAGGGCTAATTCTGTTTCCCATGATAAAAACCAATCTGTTTCCACCGAAAATGCTTTCAGGAGATCGTTTACAACAGTTTGGCAGTATTTCTGAGTGAATGGCAGAACGTCAGATTTTTGCTGAAATTGTGACCCCGCGGCTTAGGGATTTTTTCAAAAAAAGTTGTTCAGACGTCAAGGGCTAATTCTGTTTCCCATGATAAAAACCCATCTGTTTCCACCGAAAAAGCTTTCAGGGGATCGTTTGCAACAGTTTGGCACCATTTCTGAGTGAATTGCAGAACGTCAGATTTTTGCTGAAATTGTGACCGCGCGGCTTAGGGATTTTTTCAAAAAAAGTTTTTCAGATGTCGAGGGCTAATTCTGTTTCCCATGATAAAAACCCATCTGTTTCCACCGAAAAAGCTTTCAGTCGATCGTTTGCAACAGTTTGGCACCATTTCTGAGTGAATTGCAGAACCTCAGATTTTTGCTGAAATTGTGACCGCGCGGCTTAGGGATTTTTTCAAAAAAATTTGTTCAGACGTCGAGGGCTAATTCTGTTTCCCATGATAAAAACGCATCTGTTTCCACCGAAAAAGCTTTCAGTCGATCGTTTGCAACAGTTTGGCAACATTTCTGAGTGAATGGCAGAACGTCAGATTTTTGCTGAAATTGTGACCGCGCGGCTTAGGGATTTTTTCAAAAAAAGTTGTTCAGACGTCGAGGGCTAATTCTGTATCCCATGATAAAAACGCATCTGTTTCCACCGAAAAAGCTTTCAGTCGATCGTTTGCAACAGTTTGGCACCATTTCTGAGTCAATTGCAGAACGTCAAATTTTTGATGAAATTGTGATCGCGCGGCTTAGGGATTTTTTCAAAAAAAGGTGTTCAGACATCGAGGTCTAATTCTGTTTCCCATGATAAAAACCCATCTGTTTCCACCGAAAAAGCTTTCACTCGATCGTTTACAACAGTTTGGCACCATTTCTGAGTGAATTGCAGAACGTCAGATTTTTGCTGAAATTGTGACCGCGCTTCTTAGGGATTTTTTCAAAAAAAGGTGTTCAGACGTCGAGGGCTAATTCTGTTTCCCATGATAAAAACCCTCCTGTTTCCACCGAAAATGCTTTCAGGAGATCGTTTGCAACAGTTTGGCAGTATTTCTGAGTGAATGGCAGAACGTCAGATTTTTGCTGAAATTGTGACCGCGCAGCTTAGGGATTTTTTCAAAAAAAGTTGTTCAGACATCAAGGGCTAATTCTGTTTCCCATGATAAAAACCCATCTGTTTCCACCGAAAAAGCTTTCAGTCGATCGTTTGCAACAGTTTGGCAGCATTTCTGAGTGAATGGCAGAACGTCAGATTTTTGATGAAATTGTGACCACGCGGCTTAGGGATTTTTTCAAAAAAAGTTGCTCAGACATCGACGGCTAATTCTGTTTCCCATGATAAAAACCCATCTGTTTCCACCGAAAAAGCTTTCAGTCGATCGTTTGCAACAGTTTGGCACCATTTCTGAGTGAATTGCAGAACGTCAGATTTTTGCTGAAATTGTGACCGCGCGGCTTAGGGATTTTTTCAAAAAAAGTTTTTCAGACGTCGAGGGCTAATTCTGCTTCCCATGATAAAAACGCATCTGTTTCCAGCGAAAAAGCTTTCAGTCGATCGTTTGCAACAGTTTGGCACCATTTCTGAGTCAATTGCAGAACGTCAGATTTTTGATGAAATTGTGACCGCGCGGCTTAGGGATTTTTTCAAAAAAAGTTGTTCAGATGTCGAGGGCTAATTCTGTTTCCCATGATAAAAACCCATCTGTTTCCACCGAAAAAGCTTTCACTCGATCGTTTACAACAGTTTGGCACCATTTCTGAGTGAATTGCAGAACCTCAGATTTTTGCTGAAATTGTGACCGCGCGGCTTAGGGATTTTTTCAAAAAAAGGTGTTCAGACGTCGAGGGCTAATTCTGTTTCCCATGATAAAAACCCTCCTGTTTCCACCGAAAAAGCTTTCAGTCGATAGTTTGCAACAGTTTCGCACCATTTCTGAGTGAATTGCAGAACGTCAGATTTTTGCTGAAATTGTGACCGCGCAGCTTAGGGATTTTTTCAAAAAAAGTTGTTCAGACGTCGAGGGCTAATTCTGTTTCCCATGATAGAAACCAATTTGTTTCCACCGAAAATCCTTTCAGGAGATCGTTTGCAACAGTTTGGCAGTATTTCTGAGTGAATGGCAGAACGTCAGATTTTTGCTGAAATTGTGACCCCGCGGCTTAGGGATTTTTTCAAAAAAAGTTGTTCAGACGTCAAGGGCTAATTCTGTTTCCCATGATAAAAACCCATCTGTTTCCACCGAAAAAGCTTTCAGTCGATCGTTTGCAACAGTTTGGCACCATTTCTGAGTGAATTGCAGAACGTCAGATTTTTGCTGAAATTGTGACCGCGCGGCTTAGGGATTTTTTCAAAAAAAGGTGTTCAGACATCGAGGGCTAATTCTGTTTCCCATGATAAAAACCCATCTGTTTCCACTGAAAATGCTTTCAGTCGATCGTTTGCAACAGTTTGGCAGTATTTCTGAGTGAATGGCAGAACGTCAGATATTTGCTGAAATTGTGACCGCGCGGCTTAGGGATTTTTTCAAAAAAAGTTGTTCAGACGTCAAGGGCTAATTCTGTTTCCCATGATAAAAACCCATCTGTTTCCACCGAAAAAGCTTTCAGGGGATCGTTTGCAACAGTTTGGCACCATTTCTGAGTGAATTGCAGAACGTCAGATTTTTGCTGAAATTGTGACCGCGCGGCTTAGGGATTTTTTCAAAAAAAGGTTTTCAGACATAGAGGGCTAATTCTGTTTCCCATGATAAAAACCCATCTGTTTCCACCGAAAAAGCTTTCAGTCGATCGTTTGCAACAGTTTGGCAGCATTTCTGAGTGAATGGCAGAACGTCAGATTTTTGCTGAAATTGTGACCGCGCGGCTTAGGGATTTTTTCAAAAAAAGTTTTTCAAATGTCGAGGGCTAATTCTGTTTCCCATGATAAAAACCCATCTGTTTCCACCGAAAAAGCTTTCAGTCGATCGTTTGCAACAGTTTGGCACCATTTCTGAGTGAATTGCAGAACCTCAGATTTTTGCTGAAATTGTGACCGCGCGGCTTAGGGATTTTTTCAAAAAAAGTTGTTCAGACGTCGAGGGCTAATTCTGTTTCCCATGATAAAAACCCATCTGTTTCCACCGAAAAAGCTTTCAGTCGATCGTTTGCAACAGTTTGGCAGCATTTCTGAGTGAATGGCAGAACGTCAGATTTTTGCTGAAATTGTGACCGCGCGGCTTAGGGATTTTTTCAAAAAAAGTTGCTCAGACGTCGAGGGCTAATTCTGTTTCCCATGATAAAAACGCATCTGTTTCCACCGAAAAAGCTTTCAGTCGATCGTTTGCAACAGTTTGGCACCATTTCTGAGTGAATTGCAGAACGTCAGATTTTTGCTGAAATTGTGACCGCGCGGCTTAGGGATTTTTTCAAAAAAAGTTTTTCAGATGTCGAGGGCTAATTCTGTTTCCCATGATAAAAACCCATCTGTTTCCACTGAAAAAGCTTTCAGTCGATCGTTTGCAACAGTTTGGCACCATTTCTGAGTCAATTGCAGAACGTCAGATTTTTGCTGAAATTGTGACCGCGCGGCTTAGGGATTTTTTCAAAAAAAGTTGTTCAGATGTCGAGGGCTAATTCTGTTTCCCATGATAAAAACCCATCTGTTTCCACCGAAAAAGCTTTCACTCGATCGTTTACAACAGTTTGGCACCATTTCTGAGTGAATTGCAGAACCTCAGATTTTTGCTGAAATTGTGACCGCGCGGCTTAGGGATTTTTTCAAAAAAAGGTGTTCAGACGTCGAGGGCTAATTCTGTTTCCCATGATAAAAACCCTCCTGTTTCCACCGAAAAAGCTTTCAGTCGATAGTTTGCAACAGTTTCGCACCATTTCTGAGTGAATTGCAGAACGTCAGATTTTTGCTGAAATTGTGACCGCGCAGCTTAGGGATTTTTTCAAAAAAAGTTGTTCAGACGTCGAGGGCTAATTCTGTTTCCCATGATAGAAACCAATTTGTTTCCACCGAAAATCCTTTCAGGAGATCGTTTGCAACAGTTTGGCAGTATTTCTGAGTGAATGGCAGAACGTCAGATTTTTGCTGAAATTGTGACCCCGCGGCTTAGGGATTTTTTCAAAAAAAGTTGTTCAGACGTCAAGGGCTAATTCTGTTTCCCATGATAAAAACCCATCTGTTTCCACCGAAAAAGCTTTCAGTCGATCGTTTGCAACAGTTTGGCACCATTTCTGAGTGAATTGCAGAACCTCAGATTTTTGCTGAAATTGTGACCGCGCGGCTTAGGGATTTTTTCAAAAAAAGGTGTTCAGACATCGAGGGCTAATTCTGTTTCCCATGATAAAAACCCATCTGTTTCCACTGAAAATGCTTTCAGTCGATCGTTTGCAACAGTTTGGCAGTATTTCTGAGTGAATGGCAGAACGTCAGATATTTGCTGAAATTGTGACCGCGCGGCTTAGGGATTTTTTCAAAAAAAGTTGTTCAGACGTCAAGGGCTAATTCTGTTTCCCATGATAAAAACCCATCTGTTTCCACCGAAAAAGCTTTCAGGGGATCGTTTGCAACAGTTTGGCACCATTTCTGAGTGAATTGCAGAACGTCAGATTTTTGCTGAAATTGTGACCGCGCGGCTTAGGGATTTTTTCAAAAAAAGGTTTTCAGACATAGAGGGCTAATTCTGTTTCCCATGATAAAAACCCATCTGTTTCCACCGAAAAAGCTTTCAGTCGATCGTTTGCAACAGTTTGGCAGCATTTCTGAGTGAATGGCAGAACGTCAGATTTTTGCTGAAATTGTGACCGCGCGGCTTAGGGATTTTTTCAAAAAAAGTTTTTCAAATGTCGAGGGCTAATTCTGTTTCCCATGATAAAAACCCATCTGTTTCCACCGAAAAAGCTTTCAGTCGATCGTTTGCAACAGTTTGGCACCATTTCTGAGTGAATTGCAGAACCTCAGATTTTTGCTGAAATTGTGACCGCGCGGCTTAGGGATTTTTTCAAAAAAAGTTGTTCAGACGTCGAGGGCTAATTCTGTTTCCCATGATAAAAACCCATCTGTTTCCACCGAAAAAGCTTTCAGTCGATCGTTTGCAACAGTTTGGCAGCATTTCTGAGTGAATGGCAGAACGTCAGATTTTTGCTGAAATTGTGACCGCGCGGCTTAGGGATTTTTTCAAAAAAAGTTGCTCAGACGTCGAGGGCTAATTCTGTTTCCCATGATAAAAACGCATCTGTTTCCACCGAAAAAGCTTTCAGTCGATCGTTTGCAACAGTTTGGCACCATTTCTGAGTGAATTGCAGAACGTCAGATTTTTGCTGAAATTGTGACCGCGCGGCTTAGGGATTTTTTCAAAAAAAGTTTTTCAGATGTCGAGGGCTAATTCTGTTTCCCATGATAAAAACCCATCTGTTTCCACTGAAAAAGCTTTCAGTCGATCGTTTGCAACAGTTTGGCACCATTTCTGAGTCAATTGCAGAACGTCAGATTTTTGCTGAAATTGTGACCGCGCGGCTTAGGGATTTTTTCAAAAAAAGTTGTTCAGATGTCGAGGGCTAATTCTGTTTCCCATGATAAAAACCCATCTGTTTCCACCGAAAAAGCTTTCACTCGATCGTTTACAACAGTTTGGCACCATTTCTGAGTGAATTGCAGAACCTCAGATTTTTGCTGAAATTGTGACCGCGCGGCTTAGGGATTTTTTCAAAAAAAGGTGTTCAGACGTCGAGGGCTAATTCTGTTTCCCATGATAAAAACCCTCCTGTTTCCACCGAAAAAGCTTTCAGTCGATAGTTTGCAACAGTTTCGCACCATTTCTGAGTGAATTGCAGAACGTCAGATTTTTGCTGAAATTGTGACCGCGCAGCTTAGGGATTTTTTCAAAAAAAGTTGTTCAGACGTCGAGGGCTAATTCTGTTTCCCATGATAGAAACCAATTTGTTTCCACCGAAAATCCTTTCAGGAGATCGTTTGCAACAGTTTGGCAGTATTTCTGAGTGAATGGCAGAACGTCAGATTTTTGCTGAAATTGTGACCCCGCGGCTTAGGGATTTTTTCAAAAAAAGTTGTTCAGACGTCAAGGGCTAATTCTGTTTCCCATGATAAAAACCCATCTGTTTCCACCGAAAAAGCTTTCAGTCGATCGTTTGCAACAGTTTGGCACCATTTCTGAGTGAATTGCAGAACCTCAGATTTTTGCTGAAATTGTGACCGCGCGGCTTAGGGATTTTTTCAAAAAAAGGTGTTCAGACATCGAGGGCTAATTCTGTTTCCCATGATAAAAACCCATCTGTTTCCACTGAAAATGCTTTCAGTCGATCGTTTGCAACAGTTTGGCAGTATTTCTGAGTGAATGGCAGAACGTCAGATATTTGCTGAAATTGTGACCGCGCGGCTTAGGGATTTTTTCAAAAAAAGTTGTTCAGACGTCAAGGGCTAATTCTGTTTCCCATGATAAAAACCCATCTGTTTCCACCGAAAAAGCTTTCAGGGGATCGTTTGCAACAGTTTGGCACCATTTCTGAGTGAATTGCAGAACGTCAGATTTTTGCTGAAATTGTGACCGCGCGGCTTAGGGATTTTTTCAAAAAAAGGTTTTCAGACATAGAGGGCTAATTCTGTTTCCCATGATAAAAACCCATCTGTTTCCACCGAAAAAGCTTTCAGTCGATCGTTTGCAACAGTTTGGCAGCATTTCTGAGTGAATGGCAGAACGTCAGATTTTTGCTGAAATTGTGACCGCGCGGCTTAGGGATTTTTTCAAAAAAAGTTTTTCAAATGTCGAGGGCTAATTCTGTTTCCCATGATAAAAACCCATCTGTTTCCACCGAAAAAGCTTTCAGTCGATCGTTTGCAACAGTTTGGCACCATTTCTGAGTGAATTGCAGAACCTCAGATTTTTGCTGAAATTGTGACCGCGCGGCTTAGGGATTTTTTCAAAAAAAGTTGTTCAGATGTCGAGGGCTAATTCTGTTTCCCATGATAAAAACCCATCTGTTTCCACCGAAAAAGCTTTCAGTCGATCGTTTGCAACAGTTTGGCAGCATTTCTGAGTGAATGGCAGAACGTCAGATTTTTGCTGAAATTGTGACCGCGTGGCTTAGGGATTTTTTCAAAAAAAGTTGCTCAGACGTCGAGGGCTAATTCTGTTTCCCATGATAAAAACGCATCTGTTTCCACCGAAAAAGCTTGCAGTCGATCGTTTGCAACAGTTTGGCACCATTTCTGAGTGAATTGCAGAACGTCAGATTTTTGCTGAAATTGTGACCGCGCGGCTTAGGGATTTTTTCAAAAAAAGTTTTTCAGATGTCGAGGGCTAATTCTGTTTCCCATGATAAAAACCCATCTGTTTCCACTGAAAAAGCTTTCAGTCGATCGTTTGCAACAGTTTGGCACCATTTCTGAGTCAATTGCAGAACGTCAGATTTTTGATGAAATTGTGACCGCGCGGCTTAGGGATTTTTTCAAAAAAAGTTGTTCAGATGTCGAGGGCTAATTCTGTTTCCCATGATAAAAACCCATCTGTTTCCACCGAAAAAGCTTTCACTCGATCGTTTACAACAGTTTGGCACCATTTCTGAGTGAATTGCAGAACCTCAGATTTTTGCTGAAATTGTGACCGCGCGGCTTAGGGATTTTTTCAAAAAAAGGTGTTCAGACGTCGAGGGCTAATTCTGTTTCCCATGATAAAAACCCTCCTGTTTCCACCGAAAAAGCTTTCAGTCGATAGTTTGCAACAGTTTCGCACCATTTCTGAGTGAATTGCAGAACGTCAGATTTTTGCTGAAATTGTGACCGCGCAGCTTAGGGATTTTTTCAAAAAAAGTTGTTCAGACGTCGATTGCTAATTCTGTTTCCCATGATAGAAACCAATCTGTTTCCACCGAAAATGCTTTCAGGAGATCGTTTGCAACAGTTTGGCAGTATTTCTGAGTGAATGGCAGAACGTCAGATTTTTGCTGAAATTGTGACCCCGCGGCTTAGGGATTTTTTCAAAAAAAGTTGTTCAGACGTCAAGGGCTAATTCTGTTTCCCATGATAAAAACCCATCTGTTTCCACCGAAAAAGCTTTCAGTCGATCGTTTGCAACAGTTTGGCACCATTTCTGAGTGAATTGCAGAACGTCAGATTTTTGCTGAAATTGTGACCGCGCGGCTTAGGGATTTTTTCAAAAAAAGTTGTTCAGACGTCAAGGGCTAATTCTGTTTCCCATGATAAAAACCCATCTGTTTCCACCGAAAAAGCTTTCAGGGGATCGTTTGCAACAGTTTGGCACCATTTCTGAGTGAATTGCAGAACGTCAGATTTTTGCTGAAATTGTGACCGCGCGGCTTAGGGATTTTTTCAAAAAAAGGTTTTCAGACATAGAGGGCTAATTCTGTTTCCCATGATAAAAACCCATCTGTTTCCACCGAAAAAGCTTTCAGTCGATCGTTTGCAACAGTTTGGCAGCATTTCTGAGTGAATGGCAGAACGTCAGATTTTTGCTGAAATTGTGACCGCGCGGCTTAGGGATTTTTTCAAAAAAAGTTTTTCAAATGTCGAGGGCTAATTCTGTTTCCCATGATAAAAACCCATCTGTTTCCACCGAAAAAGCTTTCAGTCGATCGTTTGCAACAGTTTGGCACCATTTCTGAGTGAATTGCAGAACCTCAGATTTTTGCTAAAATTGTGACCGCGCGGCTTAGGGATTTTTTCAAAAAAAGTTGTTCAGACGTCGAGGGCTAATTCTGTTTCCCATGATAAAAACCCATCTGTTTCCACCGAAAAAGCTTTCAGTCGATCGTTTGCAACAGTTTGGCAGCATTTCTGAGTGAATGGCAGAACGTCAGATTTTTGCTGAAATTGTGACCGCGCGGCTTAGGGATTTTTTCAAAAAAAGTTGCTCAGACGTCGAGGGCTAATTCTGTTTCCCATGATAAAAACGCATCTGTTTCCACCGAAAAAGCTTTCAGTCGATCGTTTGCAACAGTTTGGCACCATTTCTGAGTGAATTGCAGAACGTCAGATTTTTGCTGAAATTGTGACCGCGCGGCTTAGGGATTTTTTCAAAAAAAGTTTTTCAGATGTCGAGGGCTAATTCTGTTTCCCATGATAAAAACCCATCTGTTTCCACTGAAAAAGCTTTCAGTCGATCGTTTGCAACAGTTTGGCACCATTTCTGAGTCAATTGCAGAACGTCAGATTTTTGCTGAAATTGTGACCGCGCGGCTTAGGGATTTTTTCAAAAAAAGTTGTTCAGATGTCGAGGGCTAATTCTGTTTCCCATGATAAAAACCCATCTGTTTCCACCGAAAAAGCTTTCACTCGATCGTTTACAACAGTTTGGCACCATTTCTGAGTGAATTGCAGAACCTCAGATTTTTGCTGAAATTGTGACCGCGCGGCTTAGGGATTTTTTCAAAAAAAGGTGTTCAGACGTCGAGGGCTAATTCTGTTTCCCATGATAAAAACCCTCCTGTTTCCACCGAAAAAGCTTTCAGTCGAAAGTTTGCAACAGTTTCGCACCATTTCTGAGTGAATTGCAGAACGTCAGATTTTTGCTGAAATTGTGACCGCGCAGCTTAGGGATTTTTTCAAAAAAAGTTGTTCAGACGTCGAGGGCTAATTCTGTTTCCCATGATAGAAACCAATCTGTTTCCACCGAAAATGCTTTCAGGAGATCGTTTGCAACAGTTTGGCAGTATTTCTGAGTGAATGGCAGAACGTCAGATTTTTGCTGAAATTGTGACCCCGCGGCTTACGGATTTTTTCAAAAAAAGTTGTTCAGACGTCAAGGGCTAATTCTGTTTCCCATGATAAAAACCCATCTGTTTCCACCGAAAAAGCTTTCAGTCGATCGTTTGCAACAGTTTGGCACCATTTCTGAGTGAATTGCAGAACGTCAGATTTTTGCTGAAATTGTGACCGCGCGGCTTAGGGATTTTTTCAAAAAAAGGTGTTCAGACATCGAGGGCTAATTCTGTTTCCCATGATAAAAACCCATCTGTTTCCACTGAAAATGCTTTCAGTCGATCGTTTGCAAGAGTTTGGCAGTATTTCTGAGTGAATGGCAGAACGTCAGATATTTGCTGAAATTGTGACCGCGCGGCTTAGGGATTTTTTCAAAAAAAGTTGTTCAGACGTCAAGGGCTAATTCTGTTTCCCATGATAAAAACCCATCTGTTTCCACCGAAAAAGCTTTCAGGGGATCGTTTGCAACAGTTTGGCACCATTTCTGAGTGAATTGCAGAACGTCAGATTTTTGCTGAAATTGTGACCGCGCGGCTTAGGGATTTTTTCAAAAAAAGGTTTTCAGACATAGAGGGCTAATTCTGTTTCCCATGATAAAAACCCATCTGTTTCCACCGAAAAAGCTTTCAGTCGATCGTTTGCAACAGTTTGGCAGCATTTCTGAGTGAATGGCAGAACGTCAGATTTTTGCTGAAATTGTGACCGCGCGGCTTAGGGATTTTTTCAAAAAAAGTTTTTCAAATGTCGAGGGCTAATTCTGTTTCCCATGATAAAAACCCATCTGTTTCCACCGAAAAAGCTTTCAGTCGATCGTTTGCAACAGTTTGGCACCATTTCTGAGTGAATTGCAGAACGTCAGATTTTTGCTGAAATTGTGACCGCGCGGCTTAGGGATTTTTTCAAAAAAAGGTGTTCAGACATCGAGGGCTAATTCTGTTTCCCATGATAAAAACCCATCTGTTTCCACTGAAAATGCTTTCAGTCGATCGTTTGCAACAGTTTGGCAGTATTTCTGAGTGAATGGCAGAACGTCAGATATTTGCTGAAATTGTGACCGCGCGGCTTAGGGATTTTTTCAAAAAAAGTTGTTCAGACGTCAAGGGCTAATTCTGTTTCCCATGATAAAAACCCATCTGTTTCCACCGAAAAAGCTTTCAGGGGATCGTTTGCAACAGTTTGGCACCATTTCTGAGTGAATTGCAGAACGTCAGATTTTTGCTGAAATTGTGACCGCGCGGCTTAGGGATTTTTTCAAAAAAAGGTTTTCAGACATAGAGGGCTAATTCTGTTTCCCATGATAAAAACCCATCTGTTTCCACCGAAAAAGCTTTCAGTCGATCGTTTGCAACAGTTTGGCAGCATTTCTGAGTGAATGGCAGAACGTCAGATTTTTGCTGAAATTGTGACCGCGCGGCTTAGGGATTTTTTCAAAAAAAGTTTTTCAAATGTCGAGGGCTAATTCTGTTTCCCATGATAAAAACCCATCTGTTTCCACCGAAAAAGCTTTCAGTCGATCGTTTGCAACAGTTTGGCACCATTTCTGAGTGAATTGCAGAACCTCAGATTTTTGCTGAAATTGTGACCGCGCGGCTTAGGGATTTTTTCAAAAAAAGTTGTTCAGACGTCGAGGGCTAATTCTGTTTCCCATGATAAAAACCCATCTGTTTCCACCGAAAAAGCTTTCAGTCGATCGTTTGCAACAGTTTGGCAGCATTTCTGAGTGAATGGCAGAACGTCAGATTTTTGCTGAAATTGTGACCGCGCGGCTTAGGGATTTTTTCAAAAAAAGTTGCTCAGACGTCGAGGGCTAATTCTGTTTCCCATGATAAAAACGCATCTGTTTCCACCGAAAAAGCTTTCAGTCGATCGTTTGCAACAGTTTGGCACCATTTCTGAGTGAATTGCAGAACGTCAGATTTTTGCTGAAATTGTGACCGCGCGGCTTAGGGATTTTTTCAAAAAAAGTTTTTCAGATGTCGAGGGCTAATTCTGTTTCCCATGATAAAAACCCATCTGTTTCCACTGAAAAAGCTTTCAGTCGATCGTTTGCAACAGTTTGGCACCATTTCTGAGTCAATTGCAGAACGTCAGATTTTTGCTGAAATTGTGACCGCGCGGCTTAGGGATTTTTTCAAAAAAAGTTGTTCAGATGTCGAGGGCTAATTCTGTTTCCCATGATAAAAACCCATCTGTTTCCACCGAAAAAGCTTTCACTCGATCGTTTACAACAGTTTGGCACCATTTCTGAGTGAATTGCAGAACCTCAGATTTTTGCTGAAATTGTGACCGCGCGGCTTAGGGATTTTTTCAAAAAAAGGTGTTCAGACGTCGAGGGCTAATTCTGTTTCCCATGATAAAAACCCTCCTGTTTCCACCGAAAAAGCTTTCAGTCGATAGTTTGCAACAGTTTCGCACCATTTCTGAGTGAATTGCAGAACGTCAGATTTTTGCTGAAATTGTGACCGCGCAGCTTAGGGATTTTTTCAAAAAAAGTTGTTCAGACGTCGAGGGCTAATTCTGTTTCCCATGATAGAAACCAATTTGTTTCCACCGAAAATCCTTTCAGGAGATCGTTTGCAACAGTTTGGCAGTATTTCTGAGTGAATGGCAGAACGTCAGATTTTTGCTGAAATTGTGACCCCGCGGCTTAGGGATTTTTTCAAAAAAAGTTGTTCAGACGTCAAGGGCTAATTCTGTTTCCCATGATAAAAACCCATCTGTTTCCACCGAAAAAGCTTTCAGTCGATCGTTTGCAACAGTTTGGCACCATTTCTGAGTGAATTGCAGAACCTCAGATTTTTGCTGAAATTGTGACCGCGCGGCTTAGGGATTTTTTCAAAAAAAGGTGTTCAGACATCGAGGGCTAATTCTGTTTCCCATGATAAAAACCCATCTGTTTCCACTGAAAATGCTTTCAGTCGATCGTTTGCAACAGTTTGGCAGTATTTCTGAGTGAATGGCAGAACGTCAGATATTTGCTGAAATTGTGACCGCGCGGCTTAGGGATTTTTTCAAAAAAAGTTGTTCAGACGTCAAGGGCTAATTCTGTTTCCCATGATAAAAACCCATCTGTTTCCACCGAAAAAGCTTTCAGGGGATCGTTTGCAACAGTTTGGCACCATTTCTGAGTGAATTGCAGAACGTCAGATTTTTGCTGAAATTGTGACCGCGCGGCTTAGGGATTTTTTCAAAAAAAGGTTTTCAGACATAGAGGGCTAATTCTGTTTCCCATGATAAAAACCCATCTGTTTCCACCGAAAAAGCTTTCAGTCGATCGTTTGCAACAGTTTGGCAGCATTTCTGAGTGAATGGCAGAACGTCAGATTTTTGCTGAAATTGTGACCGCGCGGCTTAGG
Source organism: Podarcis tiliguerta (assembly GCF_965153285.1). Classification (NCBI taxonomy): domain Eukaryota; kingdom Metazoa; phylum Chordata; class Lepidosauria; order Squamata; family Lacertidae; genus Podarcis; species Podarcis tiliguerta. The sequence goes on from NC_139545.1 coordinate 8,302,708, forward strand.
GATTTTTTCAAAAAAAGTTTTTCAAATGTCGAGGGCTAATTCTGTTTCCCATGATAAAAACCCATCTGTTTCCACCGAAAAAGCTTTCAGTCGATCGTTTGCAACAGTTTGGCACCATTTCTGAGTGAATTGCAGAACCTCAGATTTTTGCTGAAATTGTGACCGCGCGGCTTAGGGATTTTTTCAAAAAAAGTTGTTCAGACGTCGAGGGCTAATTCTGTTTCCCATGATAAAAACCCATCTGTTTCCACCGAAAAAGCTTTCAGTCGATCGTTTGCAACAGTTTGGCAGCATTTCTGAGTGAATGGCAGAACGTCAGATTTTTGCTGAAATTGTGACCGCGCGGCTTAGGGATTTTTTCAAAAAAAGTTGCTCAGACGTCGAGGGCTAATTCTGTTTCCCATGATAAAAACGCATCTGTTTCCACCGAAAAAGCTTTCAGTCGATCGTTTGCAACAGTTTGGCACCATTTCTGAGTGAATTGCAGAACGTCAGATTTTTGCTGAAATTGTGACCGCGCGGCTTAGGGATTTTTTCAAAAAAAGTTTTTCAGATGTCGAGGGCTAATTCTGTTTCCCATGATAAAAACCCATCTGTTTCCACTGAAAAAGCTTTCAGTCGATCGTTTGCAACAGTTTGGCACCATTTCTGAGTCAATTGCAGAACGTCAGATTTTTGCTGAAATTGTGACCGCGCGGCTTAGGGATTTTTTCAAAAAAAGTTGTTCAGATGTCGAGGGCTAATTCTGTTTCCCATGATAAAAACCCATCTGTTTCCACCGAAAAAGCTTTCACTCGATCGTTTACAACAGTTTGGCACCATTTCTGAGTGAATTGCAGAACCTCAGATTTTTGCTGAAATTGTGACCGCGCGGCTTAGGGATTTTTTCAAAAAAAGGTGTTCAGACGTCGAGGGCTAATTCTGTTTCCCATGATAAAAACCCTCCTGTTTCCACCGAAAAAGCTTTCAGTCGATAGTTTGCAACAGTTTCGCACCATTTCTGAGTGAATTGCAGAACGTCAGATTTTTGCTGAAATTGTGACCGCGCAGCTTAGGGATTTTTTCAAAAAAAGTTGTTCAGACGTCGAGGGCTAATTCTGTTTCCCATGATAGAAACCAATTTGTTTCCACCGAAAATCCTTTCAGGAGATCGTTTGCAACAGTTTGGCAGTATTTCTGAGTGAATGGCAGAACGTCAGATTTTTGCTGAAATTGTGACCCCGCGGCTTAGGGATTTTTTCAAAAAAAGTTGTTCAGACGTCAAGGGCTAATTCTGTTTCCCATGATAAAAACCCATCTGTTTCCACCGAAAAAGCTTTCAGTCGATCGTTTGCAACAGTTTGGCACCATTTCTGAGTGAATTGCAGAACCTCAGATTTTTGCTGAAATTGTGACCGCGCGGCTTAGGGATTTTTTCAAAAAAAGGTGTTCAGACATCGAGGGCTAATTCTGTTTCCCATGATAAAAACCCATCTGTTTCCACTGAAAATGCTTTCAGTCGATCGTTTGCAACAGTTTGGCAGTATTTCTGAGTGAATGGCAGAACGTCAGATATTTGCTGAAATTGTGACCGCGCGGCTTAGGGATTTTTTCAAAAAAAGTTGTTCAGACGTCAAGGGCTAATTCTGTTTCCCATGATAAAAACCCATCTGTTTCCACCGAAAAAGCTTTCAGGGGATCGTTTGCAACAGTTTGGCACCATTTCTGAGTGAATTGCAGAACGTCAGATTTTTGCTGAAATTGTGACCGCGCGGCTTAGGGATTTTTTCAAAAAAAGGTTTTCAGACATAGAGGGCTAATTCTGTTTCCCATGATAAAAACCCATCTGTTTCCACCGAAAAAGCTTTCAGTCGATCGTTTGCAACAGTTTGGCAGCATTTCTGAGTGAATGGCAGAACGTCAGATTTTTGCTGAAATTGTGACCGCGCGGCTTAGGGATTTTTTCAAAAAAAGTTTTTCAAATGTCGAGGGCTAATTCTGTTTCCCATGATAAAAACCCATCTGTTTCCACCGAAAAAGCTTTCAGTCGATCGTTTGCAACAGTTTGGCACCATTTCTGAGTGAATTGCAGAACCTCAGATTTTTGCTGAAATTGTGACCGCGCGGCTTAGGGATTTTTTCAAAAAAAGTTGTTCAGATGTCAAGGGCTAATTCTGTTTCCCATGATAAAAACCCATCTGTTTCCACCGAAAAAGCTTTCAGTCGATCGTTTGCAACAGTTTGGCAGCATTTCTGAGTGAATGGCAGAACGTCAGATTTTTGCTGAAATTGTGACCGCGTGGCTTAGGGATTTTTTCAAAAAAAGTTGCTCAGACGTCGAGGGCTAATTCTGTTTCCCATGATAAAAACGCATCTGTTTCCACCGAAAAAGCTTGCAGTCGATCGTTTGCAACAGTTTGGCACCATTTCTGAGTGAATTGCAGAACGTCAGATTTTTGCTGAAATTGTGACCGCGCGGCTTAGGGATTTTTTCAAAAAAAGTTTTTCAGATGTCGAGGGCTAATTCTGTTTCCCATGATAAAAACCCATCTGTTTCCACTGAAAAAGCTTTCAGTCGATCGTTTGCAACAGTTTGGCACCATTTCTGAGTCAATTGCAGAACGTCAGATTTTTGATGAAATTGTGACCGCGCGGCTTAGGGATTTTTTCAAAAAAAGTTGTTCAGATGTCGAGGGCTAATTCTGTTTCCCATGATAAAAACCCATCTGTTTCCACCGAAAAAGCTTTCACTCGATCGTTTACAACAGTTTGGCACCATTTCTGAGTGAATTGCAGAACCTCAGATTTTTGCTGAAATTGTGACCGCGCGGCTTAGGGATTTTTTCAAAAAAAGTTGTTCAGACGTCGAGGGCTAATTCTGTTTCCCATGATAAAAACCCATCTGTTTCCACCGAAAAAGCTTTCAGTCGATCGTTTGCAACAGTTTGGCAGCATTTCTGAGTGAATGGCAGAACGTCAGATTTTTGCTGAAATTGTGACCGCGCGGCTTAGGGATTTTTTCAAAAAAAGTTGCTCAGACGTCGAGGGCTAATTCTGTTTCCCATGATAAAAACGCATCTGTTTCCACCGAAAAAGCTTTCAGTCGATCGTTTGCAACAGTTTGGCACCATTTCTGAGTGAATTGCAGAACGTCAGATTTTTGCTGAAATTGTGACCGCGCGGCTTAGGGATTTTTTCAAAAAAAGTTTTTCAGATGTCGAGGGCTAATTCTGTTTCCCATGATAAAAACCCATCTGTTTCCACTGAAAAAGCTTTCAGTCGATCGTTTGCAACAGTTTGGCACCATTTCTGAGTCAATTGCAGAACGTCAGATTTTTGCTGAAATTGTGACCGCGCGGCTTAGGGATTTTTTCAAAAAAAGTTGTTCAGATGTCGAGGGCTAATTCTGTTTCCCATGATAAAAACCCATCTGTTTCCACCGAAAAAGCTTTCACTCGATCGTTTACAACAGTTTGGCACCATTTCTGAGTGAATTGCAGAACCTCAGATTTTTGCTGAAATTGTGACCGCGCGGCTTAGGGATTTTTTCAAAAAAAGGTGTTCAGACGTCGAGGGCTAATTCTGTTTCCCATGATAAAAACCCTCCTGTTTCCACCGAAAAAGCTTTCAGTCGATAGTTTGCAACAGTTTCGCACCATTTCTGAGTGAATTGCAGAACGTCAGATTTTTGCTGAAATTGTGACCGCGCAGCTTAGGGATTTTTTCAAAAAAAGTTGTTCAGACGTCGAGGGCTAATTCTGTTTCCCATGATAGAAACCAATTTGTTTCCACCGAAAATCCTTTCAGGAGATCGTTTGCAACAGTTTGGCAGTATTTCTGAGTGAATGGCAGAACGTCAGATTTTTGCTGAAATTGTGACCCCGCGGCTTAGGGATTTTTTCAAAAAAAGTTGTTCAGACGTCAAGGGCTAATTCTGTTTCCCATGATAAAAACCCATCTGTTTCCACCGAAAAAGCTTTCAGTCGATCGTTTGCAACAGTTTGGCACCATTTCTGAGTGAATTGCAGAACCTCAGATTTTTGCTGAAATTGTGACCGCGCGGCTTAGGGATTTTTTCAAAAAAAGGTGTTCAGACATCGAGGGCTAATTCTGTTTCCCATGATAAAAACCCATCTGTTTCCACTGAAAATGCTTTCAGTCGATCGTTTGCAACAGTTTGGCAGTATTTCTGAGTGAATGGCAGAACGTCAGATATTTGCTGAAATTGTGACCGCGCGGCTTAGGGATTTTTTCAAAAAAAGTTGTTCAGACGTCAAGGGCTAATTCTGTTTCCCATGATAAAAACCCATCTGTTTCCACCGAAAAAGCTTTCAGGGGATCGTTTGCAACAGTTTGGCACCATTTCTGAGTGAATTGCAGAACGTCAGATTTTTGCTGAAATTGTGACCGCGCGGCTTAGGGATTTTTTCAAAAAAAGGTTTTCAGACATAGAGGGCTAATTCTGTTTCCCATGATAAAAACCCATCTGTTTCCACCGAAAAAGCTTTCAGTCGATCGTTTGCAACAGTTTGGCAGCATTTCTGAGTGAATGGCAGAACGTCAGATTTTTGCTGAAATTGTGACCGCGCGGCTTAGGGATTTTTTCAAAAAAAGTTTTTCAAATGTCGAGGGCTAATTCTGTTTCCCATGATAAAAACCCATCTGTTTCCACCGAAAAAGCTTTCAGTCGATCGTTTGCAACAGTTTGGCACCATTTCTGAGTGAATTGCAGAACCTCAGATTTTTGCTGAAATTGTGACCGCGCGGCTTAGGGATTTTTTCAAAAAAAGTTGTTCAGATGTCGAGGGCTAATTCTGTTTCCCATGATAAAAACCCATCTGTTTCCACCGAAAAAGCTTTCAGTCGATCGTTTGCAACAGTTTGGCAGCATTTCTGAGTGAATGGCAGAACGTCAGATTTTTGCTGAAATTGTGACCGCGTGGCTTAGGGATTTTTTCAAAAAAAGTTGCTCAGACGTCGAGGGCTAATTCTGTTTCCCATGATAAAAACGCATCTGTTTCCACCGAAAAAGCTTGCAGTCGATCGTTTGCAACAGTTTGGCACCATTTCTGAGTGAATTGCAGAACGTCAGATTTTTGCTGAAATTGTGACCGCGCGGCTTAGGGATTTTTTCAAAAAAAGTTTTTCAGATGTCGAGGGCTAATTCTGTTTCCCATGATAAAAACCCATCTGTTTCCACTGAAAAAGCTTTCAGTCGATCGTTTGCAACAGTTTGGCACCATTTCTGAGTCAATTGCAGAACGTCAGATTTTTGATGAAATTGTGACCGCGCGGCTTAGGGATTTTTTCAAAAAAAGTTGTTCAGATGTCGAGGGCTAATTCTGTTTCCCATGATAAAAACCCATCTGTTTCCACCGAAAAAGCTTTCACTCGATCGTTTACAACAGTTTGGCACCATTTCTGAGTGAATTGCAGAACCTCAGATTTTTGCTGAAATTGTGACCGCGCGGCTTAGGGATTTTTTCAAAAAAAGGTGTTCAGACGTCGAGGGCTAATTCTGTTTCCCATGATAAAAACCCTCCTGTTTCCACCGAAAAAGCTTTCAGTCGATAGTTTGCAACAGTTTCGCACCATTTCTGAGTGAATTGCAGAACGTCAGATTTTTGCTGAAATTGTGACCGCGCAGCTTAGGGATTTTTTCAAAAAAAGTTGTTCAGACGTCGATTGCTAATTCTGTTTCCCATGATAGAAACCAATCTGTTTCCACCGAAAATGCTTTCAGGAGATCGTTTGCAACAGTTTGGCAGTATTTCTGAGTGAATGGCAGAACGTCAGATTTTTGCTGAAATTGTGACCCCGCGGCTTAGGGATTTTTTCAAAAAAAGTTGTTCAGACGTCAAGGGCTAATTCTGTTTCCCATGATAAAAACCCATCTGTTTCCACCGAAAAAGCTTTCAGTCGATCGTTTGCAACAGTTTGGCACCATTTCTGAGTGAATTGCAGAACGTCAGATTTTTGCTGAAATTGTGACCGCGCGGCTTAGGGATTTTTTCAAAAAAAGTTGTTCAGACGTCAAGGGCTAATTCTGTTTCCCATGATAAAAACCCATCTGTTTCCACCGAAAAAGCTTTCAGGGGATCGTTTGCAACAGTTTGGCACCATTTCTGAGTGAATTGCAGAACGTCAGATTTTTGCTGAAATTGTGACCGCGCGGCTTAGGGATTTTTTCAAAAAAAGGTTTTCAGACATAGAGGGCTAATTCTGTTTCCCATGATAAAAACCCATCTGTTTCCACCGAAAAAGCTTTCAGTCGATCGTTTGCAACAGTTTGGCAGCATTTCTGAGTGAATGGCAGAACGTCAGATTTTTGCTGAAATTGTGACCGCGCGGCTTAGGGATTTTTTCAAAAAAAGTTTTTCAAATGTCGAGGGCTAATTCTGTTTCCCATGATAAAAACCCATCTGTTTCCACCGAAAAAGCTTTCAGTCGATCGTTTGCAACAGTTTGGCACCATTTCTGAGTGAATTGCAGAACCTCAGATTTTTGCTAAAATTGTGACCGCGCGGCTTAGGGATTTTTTCAAAAAAAGTTGTTCAGACGTCGAGGGCTAATTCTGTTTCCCATGATAAAAACCCATCTGTTTCCACCGAAAAAGCTTTCAGTCGATCGTTTGCAACAGTTTGGCAGCATTTCTGAGTGAATGGCAGAACGTCAGATTTTTGCTGAAATTGTGACCGCGCGGCTTAGGGATTTTTTCAAAAAAAGTTGCTCAGACGTCGAGGGCTAATTCTGTTTCCCATGATAAAAACGCATCTGTTTCCACCGAAAAAGCTTTCAGTCGATCGTTTGCAACAGTTTGGCACCATTTCTGAGTGAATTGCAGAACGTCAGATTTTTGCTGAAATTGTGACCGCGCGGCTTAGGGATTTTTTCAAAAAAAGTTTTTCAGATGTCGAGGGCTAATTCTGTTTCCCATGATAAAAACCCATCTGTTTCCACTGAAAAAGCTTTCAGTCGATCGTTTGCAACAGTTTGGCACCATTTCTGAGTCAATTGCAGAACGTCAGATTTTTGCTGAAATTGTGACCGCGCGGCTTAGGGATTTTTTCAAAAAAAGTTGTTCAGATGTCGAGGGCTAATTCTGTTTCCCATGATAAAAACCCATCTGTTTCCACCGAAAAAGCTTTCACTCGATCGTTTACAACAGTTTGGCACCATTTCTGAGTGAATTGCAGAACCTCAGATTTTTGCTGAAATTGTGACCGCGCGGCTTAGGGATTTTTTCAAAAAAAGGTGTTCAGACGTCGAGGGCTAATTCTGTTTCCCATGATAAAAACCCTCCTGTTTCCACCGAAAAAGCTTTCAGTCGAAAGTTTGCAACAGTTTCGCACCATTTCTGAGTGAATTGCAGAACGTCAGATTTTTGCTGAAATTGTGACCGCGCAGCTTAGGGATTTTTTCAAAAAAAGTTGTTCAGACGTCGAGGGCTAATTCTGTTTCCCATGATAGAAACCAATCTGTTTCCACCGAAAATGCTTTCAGGAGATCGTTTGCAACAGTTTGGCAGTATTTCTGAGTGAATGGCAGAACGTCAGATTTTTGCTGAAATTGTGACCCCGCGGCTTACGGATTTTTTCAAAAAAAGTTGTTCAGACGTCAAGGGCTAATTCTGTTTCCCATGATAAAAACCCATCTGTTTCCACCGAAAAAGCTTTCAGTCGATCGTTTGCAACAGTTTGGCACCATTTCTGAGTGAATTGCAGAACGTCAGATTTTTGCTGAAATTGTGACCGCGCGGCTTAGGGATTTTTTCAAAAAAAGGTGTTCAGACATCGAGGGCTAATTCTGTTTCCCATGATAAAAACCCATCTGTTTCCACTGAAAATGCTTTCAGTCGATCGTTTGCAAGAGTTTGGCAGTATTTCTGAGTGAATGGCAGAACGTCAGATATTTGCTGAAATTGTGACCGCGCGGCTTAGGGATTTTTTCAAAAAAAGTTGTTCAGACGTCAAGGGCTAATTCTGTTTCCCATGATAAAAACCCATCTGTTTCCACCGAAAAAGCTTTCAGGGGATCGTTTGCAACAGTTTGGCACCATTTCTGAGTGAATTGCAGAACGTCAGATTTTTGCTGAAATTGTGACCGCGCGGCTTAGGGATTTTTTCAAAAAAAGGTTTTCAGACATAGAGGGCTAATTCTGTTTCCCATGATAAAAACCCATCTGTTTCCACCGAAAAAGCTTTCAGTCGATCGTTTGCAACAGTTTGGCAGCATTTCTGAGTGAATGGCAGAACGTCAGATTTTTGCTGAAATTGTGACCGCGCGGCTTAGGGATTTTTTCAAAAAAAGTTTTTCAAATGTCGAGGGCTAATTCTGTTTCCCATGATAAAAACCCATCTGTTTCCACCGAAAAAGCTTTCAGTCGATCGTTTGCAACAGTTTGGCACCATTTCTGAGTGAATTGCAGAACGTCAGATTTTTGCTGAAATTGTGACCGCGCGGCTTAGGGATTTTTTCAAAAAAAGGTGTTCAGACATCGAGGGCTAATTCTGTTTCCCATGATAAAAACCCATCTGTTTCCACTGAAAATGCTTTCAGTCGATCGTTTGCAACAGTTTGGCAGTATTTCTGAGTGAATGGCAGAACGTCAGATATTTGCTGAAATTGTGACCGCGCGGCTTAGGGATTTTTTCAAAAAAAGTTGTTCAGACGTCAAGGGCTAATTCTGTTTCCCATGATAAAAACCCATCTGTTTCCACCGAAAAAGCTTTCAGGGGATCGTTTGCAACAGTTTGGCACCATTTCTGAGTGAATTGCAGAACGTCAGATTTTTGCTGAAATTGTGACCGCGCGGCTTAGGGATTTTTTCAAAAAAAGGTTTTCAGACATAGAGGGCTAATTCTGTTTCCCATGATAAAAACCCATCTGTTTCCACCGAAAAAGCTTTCAGTCGATCGTTTGCAACAGTTTGGCAGCATTTCTGAGTGAATGGCAGAACGTCAGATTTTTGCTGAAATTGTGACCGCGCGGCTTAGGGATTTTTTCAAAAAAAGTTTTTCAAATGTCGAGGGCTAATTCTGTTTCCCATGATAAAAACCCATCTGTTTCCACCGAAAAAGCTTTCAGTCGATCGTTTGCAACAGTTTGGCACCATTTCTGAGTGAATTGCAGAACCTCAGATTTTTGCTGAAATTGTGACCGCGCGGCTTAGGGATTTTTTCAAAAAAAGTTGTTCAGACGTCGAGGGCTAATTCTGTTTCCCATGATAAAAACCCATCTGTTTCCACCGAAAAAGCTTTCAGTCGATCGTTTGCAACAGTTTGGCAGCATTTCTGAGTGAATGGCAGAACGTCAGATTTTTGCTGAAATTGTGACCGCGCGGCTTAGGGATTTTTTCAAAAAAAGTTTTTCAGATGTCGAGGGCTAATTCTGTTTCCCATGATAAAAACGCATCTGTTTCCACCGAAAAAGCTTTCAGTCGATCGTTTGCAACAGTTTGGCACCATTTCTGAGTCAATTGCAGAACGTCAAATTTTTGATGAAATTGTGATCGCGCGGCTTAGGGATTTTTTCAAAAAAAGGTGTTCAGACATCGAGGTCTAATTCTGTTTCCCATGATAAAAACCCATCTGTTTCCACCGAAAAAGCTTTCACTCGATCGTTTACAACAGTTTGGCACCATTTCTGAGTGAATTGCAGAACGTCAGATTTTTGCTGAAATTGTGACCGCGCTTCTTAGGGATTTTTTCAAAAAAAGGTGTTCAGACGTCGAGGGCTAATTCTGTTTCCCATGATAAAAACCCTCCTGTTTCCACCGAAAAAGCTTTCAGTCGATAGTTTGCAACAGTTTCGCACCATTTCTGAGTGAATTGCAGAACGTCAGATTTTTGCTGAAATTGTGATCGCGCGGCTTAGGGATTTTTTCAAAAAAAGTTGTTCAGACGTCGAGGGCTAATTCTGTTTCCCATGATAAAAACCAATCTGTTTCCGCCGAAAATGCTTTCAGGAGATCGTTTGCAACAGTTTGGCAGTATTTCTGAGTGAATGGCAGAACGTCAGATTTTTGCTGAAATTGTGACCGCGCAGCTTAGGGATTTTTTCAAAAAAAGTTGTTCAGACATCAAGGGCTAATTCTGTTTCCCATGATAAAAACCCATCTGTTTCCACCGAAAAAGCTTTCAGTCGATCGTTTGCAACAGTTTGGCAGCATTTCTGAGTGAATGGCAGAACGTCAGATTTTTGATGAAATTGTGACCACGCGGCTTAGGGATTTTTTCAAAAAAAGTTGTTCAGACGTCGAGGGCTAATTCTGTTTCCCATGATAAAAACCCATCTGTTTCCACCGAAAAAGCTTTCAGTCGATCGTTTGCAACAGTTTGGCACCATTTCTGAGTGAATTGCAGAACGTCAGATTTTTGCTGAAATTGTGACCGCGCGGCTTAGGGATTTTTTCAAAAAAAGGTTTTCAGACATAGAGGGCTAATTCTGTTTCCCATGATAAAAACCCATCTGTTTCCACCGAAAAAGCTTTCAGTCGATCGTTTGCAACAGTTTGGCAGCATTTCTGAGTGAATGGCAGAACGTCAGATTTTTGCTGAAATTGTGACCGCGCGGCTTAGGGATTTTTTCAAAAAAAGTTGTTCAGACGTCGAGGGCTAATTCTGTTTCCCATCATAAAAACCCATCTGTTTCCAGCGAAAAAGCTTTCACTCGATCGTTTGCAACAGTTTGGCACCATTTCTGAGTCAATTGCAGAACGTCAGATTTTTGATGAAATTGTGACCGCGCGGCTTAGGGATTTTTTCAAAAAAAGTTGTTCAGATGTCGAGGGCTAATTCTGTTTCCCATGATAAAAACCCATCTGTTTCCACCGAAAAAGCTTTCACTCGATCGTTTACAACAGTTTGGCACCATTTCTGAGTGAATTGCAGAACCTCAGATTTTTGCTGAAATTGTGACCGCGCGGCTTAGGGATTTTTTCAAAAAAAGGTGTTCAGACGTCGAGGACTAATTCTGTTTCCCATGATAAAAACCCTCCTGTTTCCACCGAAAAAGCTTTCAGTCGATAGTTTGCAACAGTTTCGCACCATTTCTGAGTGAATTGCAGAACGTCAGATTTTTGCTGAAATTGTGACCACGCGGCTTAGGGATTTTTTCAAAAAAAGTTGTTCAGACGTCGAGGGCTAATTCTGTTTCCCATGATAAAAACCAATCTGTTTCCACCGAAAAAGCTTTCAGTCGATCGTTTGCAACAGTTTGGCACCATTTCTGAGTGAATTGCAGAACGTCAGATTTTTGCTGAAATTGTGACCGCGCGGCTTAGGGATTTTTTCAAAAAAAGTTTTTCAAATGTCGAGGGCTAATTCTGTTTCCCATGATAAAAACCCATCTGTTTCCACCGAAAAAGCTTTCAGTCGATCGTTTGCAACAGTTTGGCACCATTTCTGAGTGAATTGCAGAACGTCAGATTTTTGCTGAAATTGTGACCGCGCGGCTTAGGGATTTTTTCAAAAAAAGTTGTTCAGACGTCAAGGGCTAATTCTGTTTCCCATGATAAAAACCCATCTGTTTCCACCGAAAAAGCTTTCAGTCGATCGTTTGCAACAGTTTGGCACCATTTCTGAGTGAATTGCAGAACGTCAGATTTTTGCTGAAATTGTGACCGCGCGGCTTAGGGATTTTTTCAAAAAAAGTTGTTCAGACGTCGAGGGCTAATTCTGTTTCCCATGATAAAAACCAATCTGTTTCCACCGAAAATGCTTTCAGGAGATCGTTTGCAACAGTTTGGCAGTATTTCTGAGTGAATGGCAGAACGTCAGATTTTTGCTGAAATTGTGACCCCGCGGCTTAGGGATTTTTTCAAAAAAAGTTGTTCAGACGTCAAGGGCTAATTCTGTTTCCCATGATAAAAACCCATCTGTTTCCACCGAAAAAGCTTTCAGTCGATCGTTTGCAACAGTTTGGCACCATTTCTGAGTGAATTGCAGAACGTCAGATTTTTGCTGAAATTGTGACCGCGCGGCTTAGGGATTTTTTCAAAAAAAGGTGTTCAGACATCGAGGGCTAATTCTGTTTCCCATGATAAAAACCCATCTGTTTCCACTGAAAATGCTTTCAGTCGATCGTTTGCAACAGTTTGGCAGTATTTCTGAGTGAATGGCAGAACATCAGATATTTGCTGAAATTGTGACCGCGCGGCTTAGGGATTTTTTCAAAAAAAGGTTTTCAGACATAGAGGGCTAATTCTGTTTCCCATGATAAAAACCCATCTGTTTCCAACGAAAAAGCTTTCAGTCGATTGTTTGCAACAGTTTGGCAGCATTTCTGAGTGAATGGCAGAACGTCAGATTTTTGCTGAAATTGTGACCGCGCGGCTTAGGGATTTTTTCAAAAAAAGTTGTTCAGACGTCAAGGGCTAATTCTGTTTCCCATGATAAAAACCCATCTGTTTCCACCGAAAAAGCTTTCAGGGGATCGTTTGCAACAGTTTGGCAGCATTTCTGAGTGAATGGCAGAACGTCAGATTTTTGCTGAAATTGTGACCGCGCGGCTTAGGGATTTTTTCAAAAAAAGGTTTTCAGACATAGAGGGCTAATTCTGTTTCCCATGATAAAAACCCATCTGTTTCCACCGAAAAAGCTTTCAGTCGATCGTTTGCAACAGTTTGGCAGCATTTCTGAGTGAATGGCAGAACGTCAGATTTTTGCTGAAATTGTGACCGCGCGGCTTAGGGATTTTTTCAAAAAAAGTTGTTCAGACGTTGAGGGCTAATTCTGTTTCCCATGATAAAAACCCATCTATTTTCACCGAAAAAGCTTTCAGTCGATCGTTTGCAACAGTTTTGCACCATTTCTGAGTGAATTGCAGAACGTCAGATTTTTGCTGAAATTGTGACCGCGCGGCTTAGGGATTTTTTCAAAAAAAGTTGTTCAGACGTCGAGGGCTAATTCTGTTTCCCATGATAAAAACCCATCTGTTTCCACCGAAAAAGCTTTCAGTCGATCGTTTGCAACAGTTTGGCAGCATTTCTGAGTGAATGGCAGAACGTCAGATTTTTGCTGAAATTGTGACCGCGCGGCTTAGGGATTTTTTCAAAAAAAGTTTTTCAGATGTCGAGGGCTAATTCTGTTTCCCATGATAAAAACGCATCTGTTTCCACCGAAAAAGCTTTCAGTCGATCGTTTGCAACAGTTTGGCACCATTTCTGAGTCAATTGCAGAACGTCAAATTTTTGATGAAATTGTGATCGCGCGGCTTAGGGATTTTTTCAAAAAAAGGTGTTCAGACATCGAGGTCTAATTCTGTTTCCCATGATAAAAACCCATCTGTTTCCACCGAAAAAGCTTTCACTCGATTGTTTACAACAGTTTGGCACCATTTCTGAGTGAATTGCAGAACGTCAGATTTTTGCTGAAATTGTGACCGCGCTTCTTAGGGATTTTTTCAAAAAAAGGTGTTCAGACGTCGAGGGCTAATTCTGTTTCCCATGATAAAAACCCTCCTGTTTCCACCGAAAAAGCTTTCAGTCGATAGTTTGCAACAGTTTCGCACCATTTCTGAGTGAATTGCAGAACGTCAGATTTTTGCTGAAATTGTGATCGCGCGGCTTAGGGATTTTTTCAAAAAAAGTTGTTCAGACGTCGAGGGCTAATTCTGTTTCCCATGATAAAAACCAATCTGTTTCCGCCGAAAATGCTTTCAGGAGATCGTTTGCAACAGTTTGGCAGTATTTCTGAGTGAATGGCAGAACGTCAGATTTTTGCTGAAATTGTGACCGCGCAGCTTAGGGATTTTTTCAAAAAAAGTTGTTCAGACATCAAGGGCTAATTCTGTTTCCCATGATAAAAACCCATCTGTTTCCACCGAAAAAGCTTTCAGTCGATCGTTTGCAACAGTTTGGCAGCATTTCTGAGTGAATGGCAGAACGTCAGATTTTTGATGAAATTGTGACCACGCGGCTTAGGGATTTTTTCAAAAAAAGTTGTTCAGACGTCGAGGGCTAATTCTGTTTCCCATGATAAAAACCCATCTGTTTCCACCGAAAAAGCTTTCAGTCGATCGTTTGCAACAGTTTGGCACCATTTCTGAGTGAATTGCAGAACGTCAGATTTTTGCTGAAATTGTGACCGCGCGGCTTAGGGATTTTTTCAAAAAAAGGTTTTCAGACATAGAGGGCTAATTCTGTTTCCCATGATAAAAACCCATCTGTTTCCACCGAAAAAGCTTTCAGTCGATCGTTTGCAACAGTTTGGCAGCATTTCTGAGTGAATGGCAGAACGTCAGATTTTTGCTGAAATTGTGACCGCGCGGCTTAGGGATTTTTTCAAAAAAAGTTGTTCAGACGTCGAGGGCTAATTCTGTTTCCCATCATAAAAACCCATCTGTTTCCAGCGAAAAAGCTTTCACTCGATCGTTTGCAACAGTTTGGCACCATTTCTGAGTCAATTGCAGAACGTCAGATTTTTGATGAAATTGTGACCGCGCGGCTTAGGGATTTTTTCAAAAAAAGTTGTTCAGATGTCGAGGGCTAATTCTGTTTCCCATGATAAAAACCCATCTGTTTCCACCGAAAAAGCTTTCACTCGATCGTTTACAACAGTTTGGCACCATTTCTGAGTGAATTGCAGAACCTCAGATTTTTGCTGAAATTGTGACCGCGCGGCTTAGGGATTTTTTCAAAAAAAGGTGTTCAGACGTCGAGGGCTAATTCTGTTTCCCATGATAAAAACCCTCCTGTTTCCACCGAAAAAGCTTTCAGTCGATAGTTTGCAACAGTTTCGCACCATTTCTGAGTGAATTGCAGAACGTCAGATTTTTGCTGAAATTGTGACCGCGCGGCTTAGGGATTTTTTCAAAAAAAGTTGTTCAGACGTCGAGGGCTAATTCTGTTTCCCATGATAAAAACCAATCTGTTTCCACCGAAAAAGCTTTCAGTCGATCGTTTGCAACAGTTTGGCACCATTTCTGAGTGAATTGCAGAACGTCAGATTTTTGCTGAAATTGTGACCGCGCGGCTTAGGGATTTTTTCAAAAAAAGTTTTTCAAATGTCGAGGGCTAATTCTGTTTCCCATGATAAAAACCCATCTGTTTCCACCGAAAAAGCTTTCAGTCGATCGTTTGCAACAGTTTGGCACCATTTCTGAGTGAATTGCAGAACGTCAGATTTTTGCTGAAATTGTGACCGCGCGGCTTAGGGATTTTTTCAAAAAAAGTTGTTCAGACGTCAAGGGCTAATTCTGTTTCCCATGATAAAAACCCATCTGTTTCCACCGAAAAAGCTTTCAGTCGATCGTTTGCAACAGTTTGGCACCATTTCTGAGTGAATTGCAGAACGTCAGATTTTTGCTGAAATTGTGACCGCGCGGCTTAGGGATTTTTTCAAAAAAAGTTGTTCAGACGTCGAGGGCTAATTCTGTTTCCCATGATAAAAACCAATCTGTTTCCACCGAAAATGCTTTCAGGAGATCGTTTGCAACAGTTTGGCAGTATTTCTGAGTGAATGGCAGAACGTCAGATTTTTGCTGAAATTGTGACCCCGCGGCTTAGGGATTTTTTCAAAAAAAGTTGTTCAGACGTCAAGGGCTAATTCTGTTTCCCATGATAAAAACCCATCTGTTTCCACCGAAAAAGCTTTCAGTCGATCGTTTGCAACAGTTTGGCACCATTTCTGAGTGAATTGCAGAACGTCAGATTTTTGCTGAAATTGTGACCGCGCGGCTTAGGGATTTTTTCAAAAAAAGGTGTTCAGACATCGAGGGCTAATTCTTTTTCCCATGATAAAAACCCATCTGTTTCCACTGAAAATGCTTTCAGTCGATCGTTTGCAACAGTTTGGCAGTATTTCTGAGTGAATGGCAGAACATCAGATATTTGCTGAAATTGTGACCGCGCGGCTTAGGGATTTTTTCAAAAAAAGGTTTTCAGACATAGAGGGCTAATTCTGTTTCCCATGATAAAAACCCATCTGTTTCCAACGAAAAAGCTTTCAGTCGATTGTTTGCAACAGTTTGGCAGCATTTCTGAGTGAATGGCAGAACGTCAGATTTTTGCTGAAATTGTGACCGCGCGGCTTAGGGATTTTTTCAAAAAAAGTTGTTCAGACGTCAAGGGCTAATTCTGTTTCCCATGATAAAAACCCATCTGTTTCCACCGAAAAAGCTTTCAGGGGATCGTTTGCAACAGTTTGGCAGCATTTCTGAGTGAATGGCAGAACGTCAGATTTTTGCTGAAATTGTGACCGCGCGGCTTAGGGATTTTTTCAAAAAAAGGTTTTCAGACATAGAGGGCTAATTCTGTTTCCCATGATAAAAACCCATCTGTTTCCACCGAAAAAGCTTTCAGTCGATCGTTTGCAACAGTTTGGCAGCATTTCTGAGTGAATGGCAGAACGTCAGATTTTTGCTGAAATTGTGACCGCGCGGCTTAGGGATTTTTTCAAAAAAAGTTGTTCAGACGTTGAGGGCTAATTCTGTTTCCCATGATAAAAACCCATCTATTTTCACCGAAAAAGCTTTCAGTCGATCGTTTGCAACAGTTTTGCACCATTTCTGAGTGAATTGCAGAACGTCAGATTTTTGCTGAAATTGTGACCGCGCGGCTTAGGGATTTTTTCAAAAAAAGTTGTTCAGACGTCGAGGGCTAATTCTGTTTCCCATGATAAAAACCCATCTGTTTCCAGCGAAAAAGCTTTCAGTCGATCGTTTGCAACAGTTTGGCACCATTTCTGAGTCAATTGCAGAACGTCAGATTTTTGCTGAAATTGTGACCGCGCGGCTTAGGGATTTTTTCAAAAAAAGGTTTTCAGACATAGAGGGCTAATTCTGTTTCCCATGATAAAAACCCATCTGTTTCCACCGAAAAAGCTTTCAGTCGATCGTTTGCAACAGTTTGGCAGCATTTCTGAGTGAATGGCAGAACGTCAGATTTTTGCTGAAATTGTGACCGCGCGGCTTAGGGATTTTTTCAAAAAAAGTTGTTCAGACGTTGAGGGCTAATTCTGTTTCCCATGATAAAAACCCATCTATTTTCACCGAAAAAGCTTTCAGTCGATCGTTTGCAACAGTTTTGCACCATTTCTGAGTGAATTGCAGAACGTCAGATTTTTGCTGAAATTGTGACCGCGCGGCTTAGGGATTTTTTCAAAAAAAGTTGTTCAGACGTCGAGGGCTAATTCTGTTTCCCATGATAAAAACCCATCTGTTTCCAGCGAAAAAGCTTTCAGTCGATCGTTTGCAACAGTTTGGCACCATTTCTGAGTCAATTGCAGAACGTCAGATTTTTGATGAAATTGTGACCGCGCGGCTTAGGGATTTTTTCAAAAAAAGTTGTTCAGATGTCGAGGGCTAATTCTGTTTCCCATGATAAAAACCCATCTGTTTCCACCGAAAAAGCTTTCACTCGATCGTTTACAACAGTTTGGCACCATTTCTGAGTGAATTGCAGAACCTCAGATTTTTGCTGAAATTGTGACCGCGCGGCTTAGGGATTTTTTCAAAAAAAGGTGTTCAGACGTCGAGGGCTAATTCTGTTTCCCATGATAAAAACCCTCCTGTTTCCACCGAAAAAGCTTTCAGTCGATAGTTTGCAACAGTTTCGCACCATTTCTGAGTGAATTGCAGAACGTCAGATTTTTGCTGAAATTGTGACCGCGCGGCTTAGGGATTTTTTCAAAAAAAGTTGTTCAGACGTCGAGGGCTAATTCTGTTTCCCATGATAAAAACCAATCTGTTTCCACCGAAAAAGCTTTCAGTCGATCGTTTGCAACAGTTTGGCACCATTTCTGAGTGAATTGCAGAACGTCAGATTTTTGCTGAAATTGTGACCGCGCGGCTTAGGGATTTTTTCAAAAAAAGTTTTTCAAATGTCGAGGGCTAATTCTGTTTCCCATGATAAAAACCCATCTGTTTCCACCGAAAAAGCTTTCAGTCGATCGTTTGCAACAGTTTGGCACCATTTCTGAGTGAATTGCAGAACGTCAGATTTTTGCTGAAATTGTGACCGCGCGGCTTAGGGATTTTTTCAAAAAAAGTTGTTCAGACGTCAAGGGCTAATTCTGTTTCCCATGATAAAAACCCATCTGTTTCCACCGAAAAAGCTTTCAGTCGATCGTTTGCAACAGTTTGGCACCATTTCTGAGTGAATTGCAGAACGTCAGATTTTTGCTGAAATTGTGACCGCGCGGCTTAGGGATTTTTTCAAAAAAAGTTGTTCAGACGTCGAGGGCTAATTCTGTTTCCCATGATAAAAACCAATCTGTTTCCACCGAAAATGCTTTCAGGAGATCGTTTGCAACAGTTTGGCAGTATTTCTGAGTGAATGGCAGAACGTCAGATTTTTGCTGAAATTGTGACCCCGCGGCTTAGGGATTTTTTCAAAAAAAGTTGTTCAGACGTCAAGGGCTAATTCTGTTTCCCATGATAAAAACCCATCTGTTTCCACCGAAAAAGCTTTCAGTCGATCGTTTGCAACAGTTTGGCACCATTTCTGAGTGAATTGCAGAACGTCAGATTTTTGCTGAAATTGTGACCGCGCGGCTTAGGGATTTTTTCAAAAAAAGGTGTTCAGACATCGAGGGCTAATTCTGTTTCCCATGATAAAAACCCATCTGTTTCCAGCGAAAAAGCTTTCAGTCGATCGTTTGCAACAGTTTGGCACCATTTCTGAGTCAATTGCAGAACGTCAGATTTTTGATGAAATTGTGACCGCGCGGCTTAGGGATTTTTTCAAAAAAAGTTGTTCAGATGTCGAGGGCTAATTCTGTTTCCCATGATAAAAACCCATCTGTTTCCACCGAAAAAGCTTTCACTCGATCGTTTACAACAGTTTGGCACCATTTCTGAGTGAATTGCAGAACCTCAGATTTTTGCTGAAATTGTGACCGCGCGGCTTAGGGATTTTTTCAAAAAAAGGTGTTCAGACGTCGAGGGCTAATTCTGTTTCCCATGATAAAAACCCTCCTGTTTCCACCGAAAAAGCTTTCAGTCGATAGTTTGCAACAGTTTCGCACCATTTCTGAGTGAATTGCAGAACGTCAGATTTTTGCTGAAATTGTGACCGCGCGGCTTAGGGATTTTTTCAAAAAAAGTTTTTCAAATGTCGAGGGCTAATTCTGTTTCCCATGATAAAAACCCATCTGTTTCCACCGAAAAAGCTTTCAGTCGATCGTTTGCAACAGTTTGGCACCATTTCTGAGTGAATTGCAGAACGTCAGATTTTTGCTGAAATTGTGACCGCGCGGCTTAGGGATTTTTTCAAAAAAAGTTGTTCAGACGTCAAGGGCTAATTCTGTTTCCCATGATAAAAACCCATCTGTTTCCACCGAAAAAGCTTTCAGTCGATCGTTTGCAACAGTTTGGCACCATTTCTGAGTGAATTGCAGAACGTCAGATTTTTGCTGAAATTGTGACCGCGCGGCTTAGGGATTTTTTCAAAAAAAGTTGTTCAGACGTCGAGGGCTAATTCTGTTTCCCATGATAAAAACCAATCTGTTTCCACCGAAAATGCTTTCAGGAGATCGTTTGCAACAGTTTGGCAGTATTTCTGAGTGAATGGCAGAACGTCAGATTTTTGCTGAAATTGTGACCCCGCGGCTTAGGGATTTTTTCAAAAAAAGTTGTTCAGACGTCAAGGGCTAATTCTGTTTCCCATGATAAAAACCCATCTGTTTCCACCGAAAAAGCTTTCAGTCGATCGTTTGCAACAGTTTGGCACCATTTCTGAGTGAATTGCAGAACGTCAGATTTTTGCTGAAATTGTGACCGCGCGGCTTAGGGATTTTTTCAAAAAAAGGTGTTCAGACATCGAGGGCTAATTCTGTTTCCCATGATAAAAACCCATCTGTTTCCACTGAAAATGCTTTCAGTCGATCGTTTGCAACAGTTTGGCAGTATTTCTGAGTGAATGGCAGAACATCAGATATTTGCTGAAATTGTGACCGCGCGGCTTAGGGATTTTTTCAAAAAAAGGTTTTCAGACATAGAGGGCTAATTCTGTTTCCCATGATAAAAACCCATCTGTTTCCAACGAAAAAGCTTTCAGTCGATTGTTTGCAACAGTTTGGCAGCATTTCTGAGTGAATGGCAGAACGTCAGATTTTTGCTGAAATTGTGACCGCGCGGCTTAGGGATTTTTTCAAAAAAAGTTGTTCAGACGTCAAGGGCTAATTCTGTTTCCCATGATAAAAACCCATCTGTTTCCACCGAAAAAGCTTTCAGGGGATCGTTTGCAACAGTTTGGCAGCATTTCTGAGTGAATGGCAGAACGTCAGATTTTTGCTGAAATTGTGACCGCGCGGCTTAGGGATTTTTTCAAAAAAAGGTTTTCAGACATAGAGGGCTAATTCTGTTTCCCATGATAAAAACCCATCTGTTTCCACCGAAAAAGCTTTCAGTCGATCGTTTGCAACAGTTTGGCAGCATTTCTGAGTGAATGGCAGAACGTCAGATTTTTGCTGAAATTGTGACCGCGCGGCTTAGGGATTTTTTCAAAAAAAGTTGTTCAGACGTTGAGGGCTAATTCTGTTTCCCATGATAAAAACCCATCTATTTTCACCGAAAAAGCTTTCAGTCGATCGTTTGCAACAGTTTTGCACCATTTCTGAGTGAATTGCAGAACGTCAGATTTTTGCTGAAATTGTGACCGCGCGGCTTAGGGATTTTTTCAAAAAAAGTTGTTCAGACGTCGAGGGCTAATTCTGTTTCCCATGATAAAAACCCATCTGTTTCCAGCGAAAAAGCTTTCAGTCGATCGTTTGCAACAGTTTGGCACCATTTCTGAGTCAATTGCAGAACGTCAGATTTTTGATGAAATTGTGACCGCGCGGCTTAGGGATTTTTTCAAAAAAAGTTGTTCAGATGTCGAGGGCTAATTCTGTTTCCCATGATAAAAACCCATCTGTTTCCACCGAAAAAGCTTTCACTCGATCGTTTACAACAGTTTGGCACCATTTCTGAGTGAATTGCAGAACCTCAGATTTTTGCTGAAATTGTGACTGCGCGGCTTAGGGATTTTTTCAAAAAAAGGTGTTCAGACGTCGAGGGCTAATTCTGTTTCCCATGATAAAAACCAATCTGTTTCCACCGAAAAAGCTTTCAGTCGATCGTTTGCAACAGTTTGGCACCATTTCTGAGTGAATTGCAGAACGTCAGATTTTTGCTGAAATTGTGACCGCGCGGCTTAGGGATTTTTTCAAAAAAAGTTTTTCAAATGTCGAGGGCTAATTCTGTTTCCCATGATAAAAACCCATCTGTTTCCACCGAAAAAGCTTTCAGTCGATCGTTTGCAACAGTTTGGCACCATTTCTGAGTGAATTGCAGAACGTCAGATTTTTGCTGAAATTGTGACCGCGCGGCTTAGGGATTTTTTCAAAAAAAGTTGTTCAGACGTCAAGGGCTAATTCTGTTTCCCATGATAAAAACCCATCTGTTTCCACCGAAAAAGCTTTCAGTCGATCGTTTGCAACAGTTTGGCACCATTTCTGAGTGAATTGCAGAACGTCAGATTTTTGCTGAAATTGTGACCGCGCGGCTTAGGGATTTTTTCAAAAAAAGTTGTTCAGACGTCGAGGGCTAATTCTG
This sequence comes from Podarcis tiliguerta, assembly GCF_965153285.1. Lineage (NCBI taxonomy): Eukaryota > Metazoa > Chordata > Lepidosauria > Squamata > Lacertidae > Podarcis > Podarcis tiliguerta. The sequence goes on from NC_139545.1 coordinate 8,324,224, forward strand.
TTTCCCATGATAAAAACCAATCTGTTTCCACCGAAAATGCTTTCAGGAGATCGTTTGCAACAGTTTGGCAGTATTTCTGAGTGAATGGCAGAACGTCAGATTTTTGCTGAAATTGTGACCCCGCGGCTTAAGGATTTTTTCAAAAAAAGTTGTTCAGACGTCAAGGGCTAATTCTGTTTCCCATGATAAAAACCCATCTGTTTCCACCGAAAAAGCTTTCAGGAGATCGTTTGCAACAGTTTGGCACCATTTCTGAGTGAATTGCAGAACGTCAGATTTTTGCTGAAATTGTGACCGCGCGGCTTAGGGATTTTTTCAAAAAAAGTTTTTCAAATGTCGAGGGCTAATTCTGTTTCCCATGATAAAAACGCATCTGTTTCCACCGAAAAAGCTTTCAGTCGATCGTTTGCAACAGTTTGGCACCATTTCTGAGTGAATTGCAGAACGTCAGATTTTTGCTGAAATTGTGACCGCGCGGCTTAGGGATTTTTTCAAAAAAAGTTGCTCAGACATCGAGGGCTAATTCTGTTTCCCATGATAAAAACCCATCTGTTTCCACCGAAAAAGCTTTCAGGAGATCGTTTGCAACAGTTTGGCACCATTTCTGAGTGAACTGCAGAACGTCAGATTTTTGCTGAAATTGTGACCGCGCGGCTTAGGGATTTTTTCAAAAAAAGTTTTTCCGATGTCGAGGGCTAATTCTGTTTCCCATGATAAAAACCCATCTTTTTCCACCGAAAAAGCTTTCAGTCGATCGTTTGCAACAGTTTGGCACCATTTCTGAGTGAATTGCAGAACGTCAGATTTTTGCTGAAATTGTGACCGTGCGGCTTAGGGATTTTTTCCAAAAAAGTTGTTCAGACGTCGAGGGCTAATTCTGTTTCCCATGATAAAAACCCATCTGTTTCCACCGAAAAAGCTTTCAGTCGATCGTTTGCAACAGTTTGGCACCATTTCTGAGTGAATTGCAGAACGTCAGATTTTTGCTGAAATTGTGACCGCGCGGCTTAGGGATTTTTTCAAAAAAAGTTGTTCAGACGTCGAGGGCTAATTCTGTTTCCCATGATAAAAACCCATCTGTTTCCACCGAAAAAGCTTTCAGTCGATCGTTTGCAACAGTTTGGCAGCATTTCTGAGTGAATGGCAGAACGTCAGATTTTTGCTGAAATTGTGACCGCGCGGCTTAGGGATTTTTTCCAAAAAAGGTGTTCAGACATCGAGGTCTAATTCTGTTTCCCATGATAAAAACCCATCTGTTTCCACCGAAAAAGCTTTCACTCGATCGTTTACAACAGTTTGGCACCATTTCTGAGTGAATTGCAGAACGTCAGATTTTTGCTGAAATTGTGACCGCGCGGCTTAGGGATTTTTTCCAAAAAAGGTGTTCAGACGTCGAGGGCTAATTCTGTTTCCCATGATAAAAACCCTCCTGTTTCCACCGAAAAAGCTTTCAGTCGATAGTTTGCAACAGTTTCGCACCATTTCTGAGTGAATTACAGAACGTCAGATTTTTGCTGAAATTGTGACCGCGCGGCTTAGGGATTTTTTCAAAAAAAGTTGTTCAGACGTCGTGGGCTAATTCTGTTTCCCATGATAAAAACCAATCTGTTTCCACCGAAAAATCTTTCATTCGATAGTTTGCAACAGTTTCGCACCATTTCTGAGTGAATTGCAGAACGTCAGATTTTTGCTGAAATTGTGACCGCGCGGCTTAGGGATTTTTTCAAAAAAAGTTGCTCAGACATCGAGGGCTAATTCTGTTTCCCATGATAAAAACCCATCTGTTTCCACCGAAAAAGCTTTCAGTAGATCGATTGCAACAGTTTGGCACCATTTCTGAGTGAACTGCAGAACGTCAGATTTTTGCTGAAATTGTGACCGCGCGGCTTAGGGATTTTTTCAAAAAAAGTTTTTCCGATGTCGAGGGCTAATTCTGTTTCCCATGATAAAAACCCATCTGTTTCCACCGAAAAAGCTTTCAGTCGATCGTTTGCAACAGTTTCGCACCATTTCTGAGTGAATTGCAGAACGTCAGATTTTTGCTGAAATTGTGACCGTGCGGCTTAGGGATTTTTTCCAAAAAAGTTGTTCAGACGTCGAGGGCTAATTCTGTTTCCCATGATAAAAACCCATCTGTTTCCACCGAAAAAGCTTTCAGTCGATCGTTTGCAACAGTTTGGCACCATTTCTGAGTGAATTGCAGAACGTCAGATTTTTGCTGAAATTGTGACCGCGCGGCTTAGGGATTTTTTCAAAAAAAGTTGTTCAGACGTCGAGGGCTAATTCTGTTTCCCATGATAAAAACCCATCTGTTTCCACCGAAAAAGCTTTCAGGAGATCGTTTGCAACAGTTTGGCAGCATTTCTGAGTGAATTGCAGAACGTCAGATTTTTGCTGAAATTGTGACCGCGCGGCTTAGGGATTTTTTCAAAAAAAGTTGTTCAGATGTCGAGGGCTAATTCTGTTTCCCATGATAAAAACGCATCTGTTTCCACCGAAAAAGCTTTCAATCGATCGTTTGCAACAGTTTGGCACCATTTCTGAGTGAATTGCAGAACGTCAGATTTTTGCTGAAATTGTGACCGCGCGGCTTAGGGATTTTTTCAAAAAAAGTTGCTCAGACATCGAGGGCTAATTCTGTTTCCCATGATAAAAACCCATCTGTTTCCACCGAAAAAGCTTTCAGGAGATCGTTTGCAACAGTTTGGCACCATTTCTGAGTGAACTGCAGAACGTCAGATTTTTGCTGAAATTGTGACCGCGCGGCTTAGGGATTTTTTCAAAAAAAGTTTTTCCGATGTCGAGGGCTAATTCTGTTTCCCATGATAAAAACCCATCTTTTTCCACCGAAAAAGCTTTCAGTCGATCGTTTGCAACAGTTTCGCACCATTTCTGAGTGAATTGCAGAACGTCAGATTTTTGCTGAAATTGTGACCGTGCGGCTTAGGGATTTTTTCCAAAAAAGTTGTTCAGACGTCGAGGGCTAATTCTGTTTCCCATGATAAAAACCCATCTGTTTCCACCGAAAAAGCTTTCAGTCGATCGTTTGCAACAGTTTGGCACCATTTCTGAGTGAATTGCAGAACGTCAGATTTTTGCTGAAATTGTGACCGCGCGGCTTAGGGATTTTTTCAAAAAAAGTTGTTCAGACGTCGAGGGCTAATTCTGTTTCCCATGATAAAAACCCATCTGTTTCCACCGAAAAAGCTTTCAGGAGATCGTTTGCAACAGTTTGGCAGCATTTCTGAGTGAATTGCAGAACCTCAGATTTTTGCTGAAATTGTGACCGCGCGGCTTAGGGATTTTTTCAAAAAAAGTTGTTCAGATGTCGAGGGCTAATTCTGTTTCCCATGATAAAAACGCATCTGTTTCCACCGAAAAAGCTTTCAGTCGATCGTTTGCAACAGTTTGGCACCATTTCTGAGTGAATTGCAGAACGTCAGATTTTTGCTGAAATTGTGACCGCGCGGCTTAGGGATTTTTTCAAAAAAAGTTTTTCAGATGTCGAGGGCTAATTCTGTTTCCCATGATAAAAACCCATCTGTTTCCACCGAAAAAGCTTTCAGTCGATCGTTTGCAACAGTTTGGCAGCATTTCTGAGTGAATTGCAGAACGTCAGATTTTTGCTGAAATTGTGACCGCGCGGCTTAGGGATTTTTTCCAAAAAAGGTGTTCAGACGTCGAGGGCTAATTCTGTTTCCCATGATAAAAACCCTCCTGTTTCCACCGAAAAAGCTTTCAGTCGATAGTTTGCAACAGTTTCGCACCATTTCTGAGTGAATTGCAGAATGTCAGATTTTTGCTGAAATTGTGACCGCGCGGCTTAGGGATTTTTTCAAAAAAAGTTGTTCAGACGTCGTGGGCTAATTCTGTTTCCCATGATAAAAACCAATCTGTTTCCACCGAAAATGCTTTCAGGAGATCGTTTGCAACAGTTTGGCAGTATTTCTGAGTGAATGGCAGAACGTCAGATTTTTGCTGAAATTGTGACCGCGCGGCTTAGGGATTTTTTTTTAAAAAGGTGTTCAGACATCGAGGGCTAATTCTGTTTCCCATGATAAAAACCCATCTGTTTCCACCAAAAAAGCTTTCAGTCGATCGTTTGCAACAGTTTGGCACCATTTCTGAGTGAATTGCAGAACGTCAGATTTTTGCTGAAATTGTGACCGCGCGGCTTAGGGATTTTTTCAAAAAAGGTTTTTCAAATGTCGAGGGCTAATTCTGTTTCCCATGATAAAAACCCATCTGTTTCCACCGAAAAAGATTTCAGGGGATCGTTTGCAACAGTTTGGCAGAATTTCTGAGTGAATGGCAGAACGTCAGATTTTTGCTGAAATTGTGACCGCGCGGCTTAGGGATTTTTTCAAAAAAAGTTGTTCAGACGTCGAGGGCTAATTCTGTTTCCCATGATAAAAACCCATCTGTTTCCGCCGAAAAAGCTTTCAGTCGATCGTTTGCAACAGTTTGGCAGCATTTCTGAGTGAATGGCAGAACGTCAGATTTTTGCTGAAATTGTGACCGCGCGGCTTAGGGATTTTTTCAAAAAAAGTTCTTCAGACGTCGAGGGCTAATTCTGTTTCCCATGATAAAAACCCATCTGTTTCCACCGAAAAAGCTTTCAGTCGATCGTTTGCAACAGTTTGGCACCATTTCTGAGTGAATTGCAGAACGTCAGATTTTTGCTGAAATTGTGACCGCGCGGCTTAGGGATTTTTTCAAAAAAAGGTGTTCAGACATCGAGGGCTAATTCTGTTTCCCATGATAAAAACCCATCTGTTTCCACCGAAAAAGCTTTCAGTCGAACGTTTGCAACAGTTTGGCACCATTTCTGAGTGAATTGCAGAACATCAGATTTTTTCTGAAATTGTGACCGCGCGGCTTCGGGATTTTTTCAAAAAAAGTTGTTCAGACGTCGAGGGCTAATTCTGTTTCCCATGATAAAAACCCATCTGTTTCCACCGAAAAAGCTTTCAGGGGATCGTTTGCAACAGTTTGGCACCATTTCTGAGTGAATTGCAGAACGTCAGATTTTTGCTGAAATTGTGACCGCGCGGCTTAGGGATTTTTTCAAAAAAAGGTGTTCAGACGTCGAGGGCTAATTCTGTTTCCCATGATAAAAACCCATCTGTTTCCACCGAAAAAGCTTTCAGGGGATCGTTTGCAACAGTTTGGCAGCATTTCTGAGTGAATGGCAGAACGTCAGATTTTTGCTGAAATTGTGACCGCGCGGCTTAGGAATTTTTTTCAAAAAAAGTTGTTCAGACGTCGAGGGCTAATTCTGTTTCCCATGATAAAAACCCATCTATTTTCACCGAAAAAGCTTTCAGTCGATCGTTTGCAACAGTTTTGCACCATTTCTGAGTGAATTGCAGAATGTCAGATTTTTGCTGAAATTGTGACCGCGCGGCTTAGGGATTTTTTCAAAAAAAGTTGTTCAGATGTCGAGGGCTAATTCTGTTTCCCATGATAAAAACCCATCTGTTTCCACCGAAAAATCTTTCATTCGATAGTTTGCAACAGTTTCGCACCATTTCTGAGTGAATTGCAGAACGTCAGATTTTTGCTGAAATTGTGACCGCGCGGCTTAGGGATTTTTTCAAAAAAAGTTGCTCAGACATCGAGGGCTAATTCTGTTTCCCATGATAAAAACCCATCTGTTTCCACCGAAAAAGCTTTCAGTCGATCGTTTGCAACAGTTTGGCACCATTTCTGAGTGAATTGCAGAACGTCAGATTTTTGCTTTAATTGTGACCGCGCGGCTTAGGAATTTTTTCAAAAAAAGTTGCTCAGACATCGAGGGCTAATTCTGTTTCCCATGATAAAAACCCATCTGTTTCCACCGAAAAAGCTTTCAGGAGATCGTTTGCAACAGTTTGGCACCATTTCTGAGTGAACTGCAGAACGTCAGATTTTTGCTGAAATTGTGACCGCGCGGCTTAGGGATTTTTTCAAAAAAAGTTTTTCTGATGTCGAGGGCTAATTCTGTTTCCCATGATAAAAACCCATCTTTTTCCACCGAAAAAGCTTTCAGTCGATCGTTTGCAACAGTTTCGCACCATTTCTGAGTGAATTGCAGAACGTCAGATTTTTGCTGAAATTGTGACCGTGCGGCTTAGGGATTTTTTCCAAAAAAGTTGTTCAGACGTCGAGGGCTAATTCTGTTTCCCATGATAAAAACCCATCTGTTTCCACCGAAAAAGCTTTCAGGGGATCGTTTGCAACAGTTTGGCAGCATTTCTGAGTGAATGGCAGAACGTCAGATTTTTGCTGAAATTGTGACCGCGCGGCTTAGGAATTTTTTTCAAAAAAAGTTGTTCAGACGTCGAGGGCTAATTCTGTTTCCCATGATAAAAACCCATCTATTTTCACCGAAAAAGCTTTCAGTCGATCGTTTGCAACAGTTTTGCACCATTTCTGAGTGAATTGCAGAATGTCAGATTTTTGCTGAAATTGTGACCGCGCGGCTTAGGGATTTTTTCAAAAAAAGTTGTTCAGATGTCGAGGGCTAATTCTGTTTCCCATGATAAAAACCCATCTGTTTCCACCGAAAAATCTTTCATTCGATAGTTTGCAACAGTTTCGCACCATTTCTGAGTGAATTGCAGAACGTCAGATTTTTGCTGAAATTGTGACCGCGCGGCTTAGGGATTTTTTCAAAAAAAGTTGCTCAGACATCGAGGGCTAATTCTGTTTCCCATGATAAAAACCCATCTGTTTCCACCGAAAAAGCTTTCAGTCGATCGTTTGCAACAGTTTGGCACCATTTCTGAGTGAATTGCAGAACGTCAGATTTTTGCTTTAATTGTGACCGCGCGGCTTAGGAATTTTTTCAAAAAAAGTTGCTCAGACATCGAGGGCTAATTCTGTTTCCCATGATAAAAACCCATCTGTTTCCACCGAAAAAGCTTTCAGGAGATCGTTTGCAACAGTTTGGCACCATTTCTGAGTGAACTGCAGAACGTCAGATTTTTGCTGAAATTGTGACCGCGCGGCTTAGGGATTTTTTCAAAAAAAGTTTTTCTGATGTCGAGGGCTAATTCTGTTTCCCATGATAAAAACCCATCTTTTTCCACCGAAAAAGCTTTCAGTCGATCGTTTGCAACAGTTTCGCACCATTTCTGAGTGAATTGCAGAACGTCAGATTTTTGCTGAAATTGTGACCGTGCGGCTTAGGGATTTTTTCCAAAAAAGTTGTTCAGACGTCGAGGGCTAATTCTGTTTCCCATGATAAAAACCCATCTGTTTCCACCGAAAAAGCTTTCAGTCGATCGTTTGCAACAGTTTGGCAGTATTTCTGAGTGAATGGCAGAACGTCAGATTTTTGCTGAAATTGTGACCGCGCGGCTTAGGGATTTTTTCAAAAAAAGTTGTTCAGACGTCGAGGGCTAATTCTGTTTCCCATGATAAAAACCCATCTGTTTCCACCGAAAAAGCTTTCAGGAGATCGTTTGCAACAGTTTGGCAGCATTTCTGAGTGAATTGCAGAACCTCAGATTTTTGCTGAAATTGTGACCGCGCGCCTTAGGGATTTTTTCAAAAAAAGTTGTTCAGATGTCGAGGGCTAATTCTGTTTCCCATGATAAAAACGCATCTGTTTCCACCGAAAAAGCTTTCAGTCGATCGTTTGCAACAGTTTGGCACCATTTCTGAGTGAATTGCAGAACGTCAGATTTTTGCTGAAATTGTGACCGCGCGGCTTAGGGATTTTTTCAAAAAAAGTTTTTCAGATGTCGAGGGCTAATTCTGTTTCCCATGATAAAAAACCATCTGTTTCCACCGAAAAAGCTTTCAGTCGATCGTTTGCAACAGTTTGGCAGCATTTCTGAGTGAATGGCAGAACGTCAGATTTTTGCTGAAATTGTGACCGCGCGGCTCAGGGATTTTTTCAAAAAAAGGTGTTCAGACATCGAGGTCTAATTCTGTTTCCCATGATAAAAACCCATCTGTTTCCACCGAAAAAGCTTTCACTCGATCGTTTACAACAGTTTGGCACCATTTCTGAGTGAATTGCAGAACGTCAGATTTTTGCTGAAATTGTGACCGCGCGGCTTAGGGATTTTTTCCAAAAAAGGTGTTCAGACGTCGAGGGCTAATTCTGTTTCCCATGATAAAAACCCTCCTGTTTCCACCGAAAAAGCTTTCAGTCGATAGTTTGCAACAGTTTCGCACCATTTCTGAGTGAATTGCAGAACGTCAGATTTTTGCTGAAATTGTGACCGCGCGGCTTAGGGATTTTTTCAAAAAAAGTTGTTCAGACGTCGAGGGCTAATTCTGTTTCCCATGATAAAAACCAATCTGTTTCCACCGAAAATGCTTTCAGGAGATCGTTTGCAACAGTTTGGCAGTATTTCTGAGTGAATGGCAGAACGTCAGATTTTTGCTGAAATTGTGACCGCGCGGCTTAGGGATTTTTTCAAAAAAAGTTGTTCAGACGTCAAGGGCTAATTCTGTTTCCCATGATAAAAACCCATCTGTTTCCACCGAAAAAGCTTTCAGGGGATCGTTTGCAACAGTTTGGCAGCATTTCTGAGTGAATGGCAGAACGTCAGATTTTTGCTGAAATTGTGACCACGCGGCTTAGGGATTTTTTCAAAAAAAGTTGCTCAGACATCGAGGGCTAATTCTGTTTCCCATGATAAAAACCCATCTGTTTCCACCGAAAAAGCTTTCAGTCGATCGTTTGCAACAGTTTGGCACAATTTCTGAGTGAATTGCAGAACGTCAGATTTTTGCTGAAATTGTGACCGCGCGGCTTAGGGATTTTTTTTTAAAAAGGTGTTCAGACATCGAGGGCTAATTCTGTTTCCCATGATAAAAACCCATCTGTTTCCACCGAAAAAGCTTTCAGTCGATCGTTTGCAACAGTTTGGCACCATTTCTGAGTGAATTGCAGAACGTCAGATTTTTGCTGAAATTGTGACCTCGCGGCTTAGGGATTTTTTCAAAAAAGGTTTTTCAAATGTCGAGGGCTAATTCTGTTTCCCATGATAAAAACCCATCTGTTTCCACCGAAAAAGATTTCAGGGGATCGTTTGCAACAGTTTGGCAGAATTTCTGAGTGAATGGCAGAACGTCAGATTTTTGCTGAAATTGTGACCGCGCGGCTTAGGGATTTTTTCAAAAAAAGTTGTTCAGACGTCGAGGGCTAATTCTGTTTCCCATGATAAAAACCCATCTGTTTCCGCCGAAAAAGCTTTCAGTCGATCGTTTGCAACAGTTTGGCAGCATTTCTGAGTGAATGGCAGAACGTCAGATTTTTGCTGAAATTGTGACCGCGCGGCTTAGGGATTTTTTCAAAAAAAGTTGTTCAGACGTCGAGGGCTAATTCTGTTTCCCATGATAAAAACCCATCTGTTTCCGCCGAAAAAGCTTTCAGTCGATCGTTTGCAACAGTTTGGCACCATTTCTGAGTGAATGGCAGAACGTCAGATTTTTGCTGAAATTGTGACCGCGCGGCTTAGGGATTTTTTCAAAAAAAGTTCTTCAGACGTCGAGGGCTAATTCTGTTTCCCATGATAAAAACCCATCTGTTTCCACCGAAAAAGCTTTCAGTCGATCGTTTGCAACAGTTTGGCACCATTTCTGAGTGAATTGCAGAACGTCAGATTTTTGCTGAAATTGTGACCGCGCGGCTTAGGGATTTTTTCAAAAAAAGGTGTTCAGACATCGAGGGCTAATTCTGTTTCCCATGATAAAAACCCATCTGTTTCCACCGAAAAAGCTTTCAGTCGAACGTTTGCAACAGTTTGGCACCATTTCTGAGTGAATTGCAGAACATCAGATTTTTTCTGAAATTGTGACCGCGCGGCTTAGGGATTTTTTCAAAAAAAGTTGTTCAGACGTCGAGGGCTAATTCTGTTTCCCATGATAAAAACCCATCTGTTTCCACCGAAAAAGCTTTCAGGGGATCGTTTGCAACAGTTTGGCACCATTTCTGAGTGAATTGCAGAACGTCAGATTTTTGCTGAAATTGTGACCGCGCGGCTTAGGGATTTTTTCAAAAAAAGGTGTTCAGACGTCGAGGGCTAATTCTGTTTCCCATGATAAAAACCCATCTGTTTCCACCGAAAAAGCTTTCAGGGGATCGTTTGCAACAGTTTGGCAGCATTTCTGAGTGAATGGCAGAACGTCAGATTTTTGCTGAAATTGTGACCGCGCGGCTTAGGGATTTTTTCCAAAAAAGGTGTTCAGACGTCGAGGGCTAATTCTGTTTCCCATGATAAAAACCCTCCTGTTTCCACCGAAAAAGCTTTCAGTCGATAGTTTGCAACAGTTTCGCACCATTTCTGAGTGAATTGCAGAATGTCAGATTTTTGCTGAAATTGTGACCGCGCGGCTTAGGGATTTTTTCAAAAAAAGGTTTTCAGACATAGAGGGCTAATTCTGTTTCCCATGATAAAAACCCATCTGTTTCCACCGAAAAAGCTTTCAGTCGATCGTTTACAACAGTTTGGCACCATTTCTGAGTGAATTGCAGAACGTCAGATTTTTGCTGAAATTGTGACCGCGCGGCTTAGGGATTTTTTTTTAAAAAGGTGTTCAGACATCGAGGGCTAATTCTGTTTCCCATGATAAAAACCCATCTGTTTCCACCGAAAAAGATTTCAGGGGATCGTTTGCAACAGTTTGGCAGAATTTCTGAGTGAATGGCAGAACGTCAGATTTTTGCTGAAATTGTGACCGCGCGGCTTAGGGATTTTTTCAAAAAAAGTTGTTCAGACGTCGAGGGCTAATTCTGTTTCCCATGATAAAAACCCATCTGTTTCCGCCGAAAAAGCTTTCAGTCGATCGTTTGCAACAGTTTGGCAGCATTTCTGAGTGAATGGCAGAACGTCAGATTTTTGCTGAAATTGTGACCGCGCGGCTTAGGGATTTTTTCAAAAAAAGTTCTTCAGACGTCGAGGGCTAATTCTGTTTCCCATGATAAAAACCCATCTGTTTCCACCGAAAAAGCTTTCAGTCGATCGTTTGCAACAGTTTGGCACCATTTCTGAGTGAATTGCAGAACGTCAGATTTTTGCTGAAATTGTGACCGCGCGGCTTAGGGATTTTTTCAAAAAAAGGTGTTCAGACATCGAGGGCTAATTCTGTTTCCCATGATAAAAACCCATCTGTTTCCACCGAAAAAGCTTTCAGTCGAACGTTTGCAACAGTTTGGCACCATTTCTGAGTGAATTGCAGAACATCAGATTTTTTCTGAAATTGTGACCGCGCGGCTTAGGGATTTTTTCAAAAAAAGTTGTTCAGACGTCGAGGGCTAATTCTGTTTCCCATGATAAAAACCCATCTGTTTCCACCGAAAAAGCTTTCAGGGGATCGTTTGCAACAGTTTGGCACCATTTCTGAGTGAATTGCAGAACGTCAGATTTTTGCTGAAATTGTGACCGCGCGGCTTAGGGATTTTTTCAAAAAAAGGTGTTCAGACGTCGAGGGCTAATTCTGTTTCCCATGATAAAAACCCATCTGTTTCCACCGAAAAAGCTTTCAGGGGATCGTTTGCAACAGTTTGGCAGCATTTCTGAGTGAATGGCAGAACGTCAGATTTTTGCTGAAATTGTGACCGCGCGGCTTAGGAATTTTTTTCAAAAAAAGTTGTTCAGACGTCGAGGGCTAATTCTGTTTCCCATGATAAAAACCCATCTATTTTCACCGAAAAAGCTTTCAGTCGATCGTTTGCAACAGTTTTGCACCATTTCTGAGTGAATTGCAGAATGTCAGATTTTTGCTGAAATTGTGACCGCGCGGCTTAGGGATTTTTTCAAAAAAAGTTGTTCAGATGTCGAGGGCTAATTCTGTTTCCCATGATAAAAACCCATCTGTTTCCACCGAAAAATCTTTCATTCGATAGTTTGCAACAGTTTCGCACCATTTCTGAGTGAATTGCAGAACGTCAGATTTTTGCTGAAATTGTGACCGCGCGGCTTAGGGATTTTTTCAAAAAAAGTTGCTCAGACATCGAGGGCTAATTCTGTTTCCCATGATAAAAACCCATCTGTTTCCACCGAAAAAGCTTTCAGTCGATCGTTTGCAACAGTTTGGCACCATTTCTGAGTGAATTGCAGAACGTCAGATTTTTGCTTTAATTGTGACCGCGCGGCTTAGGAATTTTTTCAAAAAAAGTTGCTCAGACATCGAGGGCTAATTCTGTTTCCCATGATAAAAACCCATCTGTTTCCACCGAAAAAGCTTTCAGGAGATCGTTTGCAACAGTTTGGCACCATTTCTGAGTGAACTGCAGAACGTCAGATTTTTGCTGAAATTGTGACCGCGCGGCTTAGGGATTTTTTCAAAAAAAGTTTTTCCGATGTCGAGGGCTAATTCTGTTTCCCATGATAAAAACCCATCTTTTTCCACCGAAAAAGCTTTCAGTCGATCGTTTGCAACAGTTTCGCACCATTTCTGAGTGAATTGCAGAACGTCAGATTTTTGCTGAAATTGTGACCGTGCGGCTTAGGGATTTTTTCCAAAAAAGTTGTTCAGACGTCGAGGGCTAATTCTGTTTCCCATGATAAAAACCCATCTGTTTCCACCGAAAAAGCTTTCAGTCGATCGTTTGCAACAGTTTGGCAGTATTTCTGAGTGAATGGCAGAACGTCAGATTTTTGCTGAAATTGTGACCGCGCGGCTTAGGGATTTTTTCAAAAAAAGTTGTTCAGACGTCGAGGGCTAATTCTGTTTCCCATGATAAAAACCCATCTGTTTCCACCGAAAAAGCTTTCAGGAGATCGTTTGCAACAGTTTGGCAGCATTTCTGAGTGAATTGCAGAACCTCAGATTTTTGCTGAAATTGTGACCGCGCGCCTTAGGGATTTTTTCAAAAAAAGTTGTTCAGATGTCGAGGGCTAATTCTGTTTCCCATGATAAAAACGCATCTGTTTCCACCGAAAAAGCTTTCAGTCGATCGTTTGCAACAGTTTGGCACCATTTCTGAGTGAATTGCAGAACGTCAGATTTTTGCTGAAATTGTGACCGCGCCGCTTAGGGATTTTTTCAAAAAAAGTTTTTCAGATGTCGAGGGCTAATTCTGTTTCCCATGATAAAAAACCATCTGTTTCCACCGAAAAAGCTTTCAGTCGATCGTTTGCAACAGTTTGGCAGCATTTCTGAGTGAATGGCAGAACGTCAGATTTTTGCTGAAATTGTGACCGCGCGGCTTAGGGATTTTTTCAAAAAAAGGTGTTCAGACATCGAGGTCTAATTCTGTTTCCCATGATAAAAACCCATCTGTTTCCACCGAAAAAGCTTTCACTCGATCGTTTACAACAGTTTGGCACCATTTCTGAGTGAATTGCAGAACGTCAGATTTTTGCTGAAATTGTGACCGCGCGGCTTAGGGATTTTTTCCAAAAAAGGTGTTCAGACGTCGAGGGCTAATTCTGTTTCCCATGATAAAAACCCTCCTGTTTCCACCGAAAAAGCTTTCAGTCGATAGTTTGCAACAGTTTCGCACCATTTCTGAGTGAATTGCAGAACGTCAGATTTTTGCTGAAATTGTGACCGCGCGGCTTAGGGATTTTTTCAAAAAAAGTTGTTCAGACGTCGAGGGCTAATTCTGTTTCCCATGATAAAAACCAATCTGTTTCCACCGAAAATGCTTTCAGGAGATCGTTTGCAACAGTTTGGCAGTATTTCTGAGTGAATGGCAGAACGTCAGATTTTTGCTGAAATTGTGACCGCGCGGCTTAGGGATTTTTTCAAAAAAAGTTGTTCAGACGTCAAGGGCTAATTCTGTTTCCCATGATAAAAACCCATCTGTTTCCACCGAAAAAGCTTTCAGGGGATCGTTTGCAACAGTTTGGCAGCATTTCTGAGTGAATGGCAGAACGTCAGATTTTTGCTGAAATTGTGACCACGCGGCTTAGGGATTTTTTCAAAAAAAGTTGCTCAGACATCGAGGGCTAATTCTGTTTCCCATGATAAAAACCCATCTGTTTCCACCGAAAAAGCTTTCAGTCGATCGTTTGCAACAGTTTGGCACCATTTCTGAGTGAATTGCAGAACGTCAGATTTTTGCTGAAATTGTGACCGCGCGGCTTAGGGATTTTTTTTTAAAAAGGTGTTCAGACATCGAGGGCTAATTCTGTTTCCCATGATAAAAACCCATCTGTTTCCACCGAAAAAGCTTTCAGTCGATCGTTTGCAACAGTTTGGCACCATTTCTGAGTGAATTGCAGAACGTCAGATTTTTGCTGAAATTGTGACCTCGCGGCTTAGGGATTTTTTCAAAAAAGGTTTTTCAAATGTCGAGGGCTAATTCTGTTTCCCATGATAAAAACCCATCTGTTTCCACCGAAAAAGATTTCAGGGGATCGTTTGCAACAGTTTGGCAGAATTTCTGAGTGAATTGCAGAACCTCAGATTTTTGCTGAAATTGTGACCACGCGGCTTAGGGATTTTTTCAAAAAAAGTTGCTCAGACATCGAGGGCTAATTCTGTTTCCCATGATAAAAACCCATCTGTTTCCACCGAAAAAGCTTTCAGTCGATCGTTTGCAACAGTTTGGCACCATTTCTGAGTGAATTGCAGAACGTCAGATTTTTGCTGAAATTGTGACCGCGCGGCTTAGGGATTTTTTTTTAAAAAGGTGTTCAGACATCGAGGGCTAATTCTGTTTCCCATGATAAAAACCCATCTGTTTCCACCGAAAAAGCTTTCAGTCGATCGTTTGCAACAGTTTGGCACCATTTCTGAGTGAATTGCAGAACGTCAGATTTTTGCTGAAATTGTGACCTCGCGGCTTAGGGATTTTTTCAAAAAAGGTTTTTCAAATGTCGAGGGCTAATTCTGTTTCCCATGATAAAAACCCATCTGTTTCCACCGAAAAAGATTTCAGGGGATCGTTTGCAACAGTTTGGCAGAATTTCTGAGTGAATGGCAGAACGTCAGATTTTTGCTGAAATTGTGACCGCGCGGCTTAGGGATTTTTTCAAAAAAAGTTGTTCAGACGTCGAGGGCTAATTCTGTTTCCCATGATAAAAACCCATCTGTTTCCGCCGAAAAAGCTTTCAGTCGATCGTTTGCAACAGTTTGGCACCATTTCTGAGTGAATGGCAGAACGTCAGATTTTTGCTGAAATTGTGACCGCGCGGCTTAGGGATTTTTTCAAAAAAAGTTGTTCAGACGTCGAGGGCTAATTCTGTTTCCCATGATAAAAACCCATCTGTTTCCGCCGAAAAAGCTTTCAGTCGATCGTTTGCAACAGTTTGGCACCATTTCTGAGTGAATGGCAGAACGTCAGATTTTTGCTGAAATTGTGACCGCGCGGCTTAGGGATTTTTTCAAAAAAAGTTCTTCAGACGTCGAGGGCTAATTCTGTTTCCCATGATAAAAACCCATCTGTTTCCACCGAAAAAGCTTTCAGTCGATCGTTTGCAACAGTTTGGCACCATTTCTGAGTGAATTGCAGAACGTCAGATTTTTGCTGAAATTGTGACCGCGCGGCTTAGGGATTTTTTCAAAAAAAGGTGTTCAGACATCGAGGGCTAATTCTGTTTCCCATGATAAAAACCCATCTGTTTCCACCGAAAAAGCTTTCAGTCGAACGTTTGCAACAGTTTGGCACCATTTCTGAGTGAATTGCAGAACATCAGATTTTTTCTGAAATTGTGACCGCGCGGCTTAGGGATTTTTTCAAAAAAAGTTGTTCAGACGTCGAGGGCTAATTCTGTTTCCCATGATAAAAACCCATCTGTTTCCACCGAAAAAGCTTTCAGGGGATCGTTTGCAACAGTTTGGCACCATTTCTGAGTGAATTGCAGAACGTCAGATTTTTGCTGAAATTGTGACCGCGCGGCTTAGGGATTTTTTCAAAAAAAGGTGTTCAGACGTCGAGGGCTAATTCTGTTTCCCATGATAAAAACCCATCTGTTTCCACCGAAAAAGCTTTCAGGGGATCGTTTGCAACAGTTTGGCAGCATTTCTGAGTGAATGGCAGAACGTCAGATTTTTGCTGAAATTGTGACCGCGCGGCTTAGGAATTTTTTTCAAAAAAAGTTGTTCAGACGTCGAGGGCTAATTCTGTTTCCCATGATAAAAACCCATCTATTTTCACCGAAAAAGCTTTCAGTCGATCGTTTGCAACAGTTTTGCACCATTTCTGAGTGAATTGCAGAATGTCAGATTTTTGCTGAAATTGTGACCGCGCGGCTTAGGGATTTTTTCAAAAAAAGTTGTTCAGACGTCGAGGGCTAATTCTGTTTCCCATGATAAAAACCCATCTGTTTCCACCGAAAAATCTTTCATTCGATAGTTTGCAACAGTTTCGCACCATTTCTGAGTGAATTGCAGAACGTCAGATTTTTGCTGAAATTGTGACCGCGCGGCTTAGGGATTTTTTCAAAAAAAGTTGCTCAGACATCGAGGGCTAATTCTGTTTCCCATGATAAAAACCCATCTGTTTCCACCGAAAAAGCTTTCAGTCGATCGTTTGCAACAGTTTGGCACCATTTCTGAGTGAATTGCAGAACGTCAGATTTTTGCTTTAATTGTGACCGCGCGGCTTAGGAATTTTTTCAAAAAAAGTTGCTCAGACATCGAGGGCTAATTCTGTTTCCCATGATAAAAACCCATCTGTTTCCACCGAAAAAGCTTTCAGGAGATCGTTTGCAACAGTTTGGCACCATTTCTGAGTGAACTGCAGAACGTCAGATTTTTGCTGAAATTGTGACCGCGCGGCTTAGGGATTTTTTCAAAAAAAGTTTTTCCGATGTCGAGGGCTAATTCTGTTTCCCATGATAAAAACCCATCTTTTTCCACCGAAAAAGCTTTCAGTCGATCGTTTGCAACAGTTTCGCACCATTTCTGAGTGAATTGCAGAACGTCAGATTTTTGCTGAAATTGTGACCGTGCGGCTTAGGGATTTTTTCCAAAAAAGTTGTTCAGACGTCGAGGGCTAATTCTGTTTCCCATGATAAAAACCCATCTGTTTCCACCGAAAAAGCTTTCAGTCGATCGTTTGCAACAGTTTGGCAGTATTTCTGAGTGAATGGCAGAACGTCAGATTTTTGCTGAAATTGTGACCGCGCGGCTTAGGGATTTTTTCAAAAAAAGTTGTTCAGACGTCGAGGGCTAATTCTGTTTCCCATGATAAAAACCCATCTGTTTCCACCGAAAAAGCTTTCAGGAGATCGTTTGCAACAGTTTGGCAGCATTTCTGAGTGAATTGCAGAACCTCAGATTTTTGCTGAAATTGTGACCGCGCGCCTTAGGGATTTTTTCAAAAAAAGTTGTTCAGATGTCGAGGGCTAATTCTGTTTCCCATGATAAAAACGCATCTGTTTCCACCGAAAAAGCTTTCAGTCGATCGTTTGCAACAGTTTGGCACCATTTCTGAGTGAATTGCAGAACGTCAGATTTTTGCTGAAATTGTGACCGCGCGGCTTAGGGATTTTTTCAAAAAAAGTTTTTCAGATGTCGAGGGCTAATTCTGTTTCCCATGATAAAAAACCATCTGTTTCCACCGAAAAAGCTTTCAGTCGATCGTTTGCAACAGTTTGGCAGCATTTCTGAGTGAATGGCAGAACGTCAGATTTTTGCTGAAATTGTGACCGCGCGGCTTAGGGATTTTTTCAAAAAAAGGTGTTCAGACATCGAGGTCTAATTCTGTTTCCCATGATAAAAACCCATCTGTTTCCACCGAAAAAGCTTTCACTCGATCGTTTACAACAGTTTGGCACCATTTCTGAGTGAATTGCAGAACGTCAGATTTTTGCTGAAATTGTGACCGCGCGGCTTAGGGATTTTTTCCAAAAAAGGTGTTCAGACGTCGAGGGCTAATTCTGTTTCCCATGATAAAAACCCTCCTGTTTCCACCGAAAAAGCTTTCAGTCGATAGTTTGCAACAGTTTCGCACCATTTCTGAGTGAATTGCAGAACGTCAGATTTTTGCTGAAATTGTGACCGCGCGGCTTAGGGATTTTTTCAAAAAAAGTTGTTCAGACGTCGAGGGCTAATTCTGTTTCCCATGATAAAAACCAATCTGTTTCCACCGAAAATGCTTTCAGGAGATCGTTTGCAACAGTTTGGCAGTATTTCTGAGTGAATGGCAGAACGTCAGATTTTTGCTGAAATTGTGACCGCGCGGCTTAGGGATTTTTTCAAAAAAAGTTGTTCAGACGTCAAGGGCTAATTCTGTTTCCCATGATAAAAACCCATCTGTTTCCACCGAAAAAGCTTTCAGGGGATCGTTTGCAACAGTTTGGCAGCATTTCTGAGTGAATGGCAGAACGTCAGATTTTTGCTGAAATTGTGACCACGCGGCTTAGGGATTTTTTCAAAAAAAGTTGCTCAGACATCGAGGGCTAATTCTGTTTCCCATGATAAAAACCCATCTGTTTCCACCGAAAAAGCTTTCAGTCGATCGTTTGCAACAGTTTGGCACCATTTCTGAGTGAATTGCAGAACGTCAGATTTTTGCTGAAATTGTGACCGCGCGGCTTAGGGATTTTTTTTTAAAAAGGTGTTCAGACATCGAGGGCTAATTCTGTTTCCCATGATAAAAACCCATCTGTTTCCACCGAAAAAGCTTTCAGTCGATCGTTTGCAACAGTTTGGCACCATTTCTGAGTGAATTGCAGAACGTCAGATTTTTGCTGAAATTGTGACCTCGCGGCTTAGGGATTTTTTCAAAAAAGGTTTTTCAAATGTCGAGGGCTAATTCTGTTTCCCATGATAAAAACCCATCTGTTTCCACCGAAAAAGATTTCAGGGGATCGTTTGCAACAGTTTGGCAGAATTTCTGAGTGAATGGCAGAACGTCAGATTTTTGCTGAAATTGTGACCGCGCGGCTTAGGGATTTTTTCAAAAAAAGTTGTTCAGACGTCGAGGGCTAATTCTGTTTCCCATGATAAAAACCCATCTGTTTCCGCCGAAAAAGCTTTCAGTCGATCGTTTGCAACAGTTTGGCAGCATTTCTGAGTGAATGGCAGAACGTCAGATTTTTGCTGAAATTGTGACCGCGCGGCTTAGGGATTTTTTCAAAAAAAGTTCTTCAGACGTCGAGGGCTAATTCTGTTTCCCATGATAAAAACCCATCTGTTTCCACCGAAAAAGCTTTCAGTCGATCGTTTGCAACAGTTTGGCACCATTTCTGAGTGAATTGCAGAACGTCAGATTTTTGCTGAAATTGTGACCGCGCGGCTTAGGGATTTTTTCAAAAAAAGGTGTTCAGACATCGAGGGCTAATTCTGTTTCCCATGATAAAAACCCATCTGTTTCCACCGAAAAAGCTTTCAGTCGAACGTTTGCAACAGTTTGGCACCATTTCTGAGTGAATTGCAGAACATCAGATTTTTGCTGAAATTGTGACCGCGCGGCTTAGGGATTTTTTCAAAAAAAGTTGTTCAGACGTCAAGGGCTAATTCTGTTTCCCATGATAAAAACCCATCTGTTTCCACCGAAAAAGCTTTCAGGGGATCGTTTGCAACAGTTTGGCAGCATTTCTGAGTGAATTGCAGAACGTCAGATTTTTGCTGAAATTGTGACCGCGCGGCTTAGGGATTTTTTCAAAAAAAGGTGTTCTGACGTCGAGGGCTAATTCTGTTTCCCTTGATAAAAACCCATCTGTTTCCACCGAAAAAGCTTTCAGGGGATCGTTTGCAACAGTTTGGCAGCATTTCTGAGTGAATGGCAGAACGTCAGATTTTTGCTGAAATTGTGACCGCGCGGCTTAGGGATTTTTTCAAAAAAAGGTGTTCAGACGTCGAGGGCTAATTCTGTTTCCCATGATAAAAACCCATCGGTTTCCACTGAAAATGCTTTCAGGGAATCGTTTGCAGCAGTTTGGCAGTATTTCTGAGTGAATGGCAGAACGTCAGATTTTTGCTGAAATTGTGACCGCGCGGCTTAGGAATTTTTTTCAAAAAAAGTTGTTCAGACGTTGAGGGCTAATTCTGTTTCCCATGATAAAAACCCATCTATTTTCACCGAAAAAGCTTTCAGTCGATCGTTTGCAACAGTTTGGCACCATTTCTGAGTGAATTGCAGAACGTCAGATTTTTGCTGAAATTGTGACCGCGCGGCTTAGGGATTTTTTCAAAAAAAGTTGTTCAGACGTCGAGGGCTAATTCTGTTTCCCATGATAAAAACCCATCTGTTTCCACCGAAAAATCTTTCAGTCGATAGTTTGCAACAGTTTCGCACCATTTCTGAGTGAATTGCAGAACGTCAGATTTTTGCTGAAATTGTGACCGCGCGGCTTAGGGATTTTTTCAAAAAAAGTTGTTCAGACGTCGAGGGCTAATTCTGTTTCCCATGATAAAAACCCATCTGTTTCCACCGAAAAAGCTTTCATTCGATGGTTTGCAACAGTTTGGCACCATTTCTGAGTGAATTGCAGAACGTCAGATTTTTGCTGAAATTGTGACCGCGCGGCTTAGGGATTTTTTCAAAAAAAGGTGTTCAGACATCGAGGGCTAATTCTGTTTCCCATGATAAAAACCCATCTGTTTCCACCGAAAAAGCTTTCAGTCGAACGTTTGCAACAGTTTGGCAGCATTTCTGAGTGAATGGCAGAACGTCAGATTTTTGCTGAAATTGTGACCGCGCGGCTTAGGAATTTTTTTCAAAAAAAGTTGTTCAGACGTCGAGGGCTAATTCTGTTTCCCATGATAAAAACCCATCTCTTTCCACCGAAAAAGCTTTCAGTCGATCGTTTGCAACAGTTTCGCACCATTTCTGAGTGAATTGCAGAACGTCAGATTTTTGCTGAAATTGTGACCGCGCGGCTTAGGGATTTTTTCAAAAAAAGGTGTTCAGACGTCGAGGGCTAATTCTGTTTCCCATGATAAAAACCCATCTGTTTCCACTGAAAATGCTTTCAGGGAATCGTTTGCAGCAGTTTGGCAGTATTTCTGAGTGAATGGGAGAACGTCAGATTTTTGCTGAAATTGTGACCGCGCGGCTTAGGAATTTTTTTCAAAAAAAGTTGTTCAGACATCGAGGTCTAATTCTGTTTCCCATGATAAAAACCCATCTGTTTCCACCGAAAAAGCTTTCACTCGATCGTTTACAACAGTTTGGCACCATTTCTGAGTGAATTGCAGAACGTCAGATTTTTGCTGAAATTGTGACCGCGCGGCTTAGGGATTTTTTCAAAAAAAGGTGTTCAGACGTCGAGGGCTAATTCTGTTTCCCATGATAAAAACCCTCCTGTTTCCACCGAAAAGGCTTTCAGTCGATAGTTTGCAACAGTTTCGCACCATTTCTGAGTGAATTGCAGAACGTCAGATTTTTGCTGAAATTGTGACCGCGCGGCTTAGGGATTTTTTCAAAAAAAGGTGTTCAGACGTCGAGGGCTAATTCTGTTTCCCATGATAAAAACCCTCCTGTTTCCACCGAAAAAGCTTTCAGTCGATAGTTTGCAACAGTTTCGCACCATTTCTGAGTGAATTGCAGAACGTCAGATTTTTGCTGAAATTGTGACCGCGCGGCTTAGGGATTTTTTCAAAAAAAGTTGTTCAGACGTCGAGGGCTAATTCTGTTTCCCATGATAAAAACCAATCTGTTTCCACCGAAAATGCTTTCAGGAGATCGTTTGCAACAGTTTGGCAGTATTTCTGAGTGAATGGCAGAACGTCAGATTTTTGCTGAAATTGTGACCGCGCGGCTTAGGGATTTTTTCAAAAAAAGTTGTTCAGACGTCAAGGGCTAATTCTGTTTCCCATGATAAAAACCCATCTGTTTCCACCGAAAAAGCTTTCATTCGATGGTTTGCAACAGTTTGGCACCATTTCTGAGTGAATTGCAGAACGTCAGATTTTTGCTGAAATTGTGACCGCGCGGCTTAGGGATTTTTTCAAAAAAAGGTGTTCAGACATCGAGGGCTAATTCTGTTTCCCATGATAAAAACCCATCTGTTTCCACCGAAAAAGCTTTCAGTCGAACGTTTGCAACAGTTTGGCACCATTTCTGAGTGAATTGCAGAACATCAGATTTTTGCTGAAATTGTGACCGCGCGGCTTAGGGATTTTTTCAAAAAAAGTTGTTCAGACGTCAAGGGCTAATTCTGTTTCCCATGATAAAAACCCATCTGTTTCCACCGAAAAAGCTTTCAGGGGATCGTTTGCAACAGTTTGGCACCATTTCTGAGTGAATTGCAGAACGTCAGATTTTTGCTGAAATTGTGACCGCGCGGCTTAGGGATTTTTTCAAAAAAAGGTGTTCAGACGTCGAGGGCTAATTCTGTTTCCCATGATAAAGACCCATCTGTTTCCACCGAAAAAGCTTTCAGGGGATCGTTTGCAACAGTTTGGCAGCATTTCTGAGTGAATGGCGGAACGTCAGATTTTTGCTGAAATTGTGACCGCGCGGCTTAGGAATTTTTTTCAAAAAAAGTTGTTCAGACGTCGAGGGCTAATTCTGTTTCCCATGATAAAAACCCATCTCTGTCCACCGAAAAAGCTTTCAGTCGATCGTTTGCAACAGTTTCGCACCATTTCTGAGTGAATTGCAGAACGTCAGATTTTTGCTGAAATTGTGACCGCGCGGCTTAGGGATTTTTTCAAAAAAAGGTGTTCAGACGTCGAGGGCTAATTCTGTTTCCCATGATAAAAACCCATCTGTTTCCACTGAAAATGCTTTCAGGGAATCGTTTGCAGCAGTTTGGCAGTATTTCTGAGTGAATGGGAGAACGTCAGATTTTTGCTGAAATTGTGACCGCGCGGCTTAGGAATTTTTTTCAAAAAAAGTTGTTCAGACATCGAGGTCTAATTCTGTTTCCCATGATAAAAACCCATCTGTTTCCACCGAAAAAGCTTTCACTCGATCGTTTACAACAGTTTGGCACCATTTCTGAGTGAATTGCAGAACGTCAGATTTTTGCTGAAATTGTGACCGCGCGGCTTAGGGATTTTTTCAAAAAAAGGTGTTCAGACGTCGAGGGCTAATTCTGTTTCCCATGATAAAAACCCTCCTGTTTCCACCGAAAAAGCTTTCAGTCGATAGTTTGCAACAGTTTCGCACCATTTCTGAGTGAATTGCAGAACGTCAGATTTTTGCTGAAATTGTGACCGCGCGGCTTAGGGATTTTTTCAAAAAAAGGTGTTCAGACGTCGAGGGCTAATTCTGTTTCCCATGATAAAAACCCTCCTGTTTCCACCGAAAAAGCTTTCAGTCGATAGTTTGCAACAGTTTCGCACCATTTCTGAGTGAATTGCAGAACGTCAGATTTTTGCTGAAATTGTGACCGCGCGGCTTAGGGATTTTTTCAAAAAAAGTTGTTCAGACGTCGAGGGCTAATTCTGTTTCCCATGATAAAAACCAATCTGTTTCCACCGAAAATGCTTTCAGGAGATCGTTTGCAACAGTTTGGCAGTATTTCTGAGTGAATGGCAGAACGTCAGATTTTTGCTGAAATTGTGACCGCGCGGCTTAGGGATTTTTTCAAAAAAAGTTGTTCAGACGTCAAGGGCTAATTCTGTTTCCCATGATAAAAACCCATCTGTTTCCACCGAAAAAGCTTTCAGGGGATCGTTTGCAACAGTTTGGCAGCATTTCTGAGTGAATGGCAGAACGTCAGATTTTTGCTGAAATTGTGACCACGCGGCTTAGGGATTTTTTCAAAAAAAGTTGCTCAGACATCGAGGGCTAATTCTGTTTCCCATGATAAAAACCCATCTGTTTCCACCGAAAAAGCTTTCAGTCGATCGTTTGCAACAGTTTGGCACCATTTCTGAGTGAATTGCAGAACGTCAGATTTTTGCTGAAATTGTGACCGCGCGGCTTAGGGATTTTTTTTTAAAAAGGTGTTCAGACATCGAGGGCTAATTCTGTTTCCCATGATAAAAACCCATCTGTTTCCACCGAAAAAGCTTTCAGTCGATCGTTTGCAACAGTTTGGCACCATTTCTGAGTGAATTGCAGAACGTCAGATTTTTGCTGAAATTGTGACCGCGCGGCTTAGGGATTTTTTCAAAAAAGGTTTTTCAAATGTCGAGGGCTAATTCTGTTTCCCATGATAAAAACCCATCTGTTTCCACCGAAAAAGATTTCAGGGGATCGTTTGCAACAGTTTGGCAGAATTTCTGAGTGAATGGCAGAACGTCAGATTTTTGCTGAAATTGTGACCGCGCGGCTTAGGGATTTTTTCAAAAAAAGTTGTTCAGACGTCGAGGGCTAATTCTGTTTCCCATGATAAAAACCCATCTGTTTCCACCGAAAAAGCTTTCAGTCGATCGTTTGCAACAGTTTGGCAGCATTTCTGAGTGAATGGCAGAACGTCAGATTTTTGCTGAAATTGTGACCGCGCGGCTTAGGGATTTTTTCAAAAAAAGTTCTTCAGACGTCGAGGGCTAATTCTGTTTCCCATGATAAAAACCCATCTGTTTCCACCGAAAAAGCTTTCAGTCGATCGTTTGCAACAGTTTGGCACCATTTCTGAGTGAATTGCAGAACGTCAGATTTTTGCTGAAATTGTGACCGCGCGGCTTAGGGATTTTTTCAAAAAAAGGTGTTCAGACATCGAGGGCTAATTCTGTTTCCCATGATAAAAACCCATCTGTTTCCACCGAAAAAGCTTTCAGTCGAACGTTTGCAACAGTTTGGCACCATTTCTGAGTGAATTGCAGAACATCAGATTTTTGCTGAAATTGTGACCGCGCGGCTTAGGGATTTTTTCAAAAAAAGTTGTTCAGACGTCAAGGGCTAATTCTGTTTCCCATGATAAAAACCCATCTGTTTCCACCGAAAAAGCTTTCAGGGGATCGTTTGCAACAGTTTGGCACCATTTCTGAGTGAATTGCAGAACGTCAGATTTTTGCTGAAATTGTGACCGCGCGGCTTAGGGATTTTTTCAAAAAAAGGTGTTCAGACGTCGAGGGCTAATTCTGTTTCCCATGATAAAAACCCATCTGTTTCCACCGAAAAAGCTTTCAGGGGATCGTTTGCAACAGTTTGGCAGCATTTCTGAGTGAATGGCAGAACGTCAGATTTTTGCTGAAATTGTGACCGCGCGGCTTAGGAATTTTTTTCAAAAAAAGTAGTTCAGACGTCGAGGGCTAATTCTGTTTCCCATGATAAAAACCCATCTCTTTCCACCGAAAAAGCTTTCAGTCGATCGTTTGCAACAGTTTCGCACCATTTCTGAGTGAATTGCAGAACGTCAGATTTTTGCTGAAATTGTGACCGCGCGGCTTAGGGATTTTTTCAAAAAAAGGTGTTCAGACGTCGAGGGCTAATTCTGTTCCCCATGATAAAAACCCATCTGTTTCCACTGAAAATGCTTTCAGGGAATGATTTGCAGCAGTTTGGCAGTATTTCTGAGTGAATGGCAGAACGTCAGATTTTTGCTGAAATTGTGACCGCGCGGCTTAGGAATTTTTTTCAAAAAAAGTTGTTCAGACGTTGAGGGCTAATTCTGTTTCCCATGATAAAAACCCATCTATTTTCACCGAAAAAGCTTTCAGTCGATCGTTTGCAACAGTTTGGCACCATTTCTGAGTGAATTGCAGAACGTCAGATTTTTGCTGAAATTGTGACCGCGCGGCTTAGGGATTTTTTCAAAAAAAGTTGTTCAGACGTCGAGGGCTAATTCTGTTTCCCATGATAAAAACCCATCTGTTTCCACCGAAAAATCTTTCAGTTGATAGTTTGCAACAGTTTCGCACCATTTCTGAGTGAATTGCAGAACGTCAGATTTTTGCTGAAATTGTGACCGCGCGGCTTAGGGATTTTTTCAAAAAAAGTTGTTCAGACGTCGAGGGCTAATTCTGTTTCCCATGATAAAAACCCATCTGTTTCCACCGAAAAAGCTTTCAGTCGATAGTTTGCAACAGTTTCGCACCATTTCTGAGTGAATTGCAGAACGTCAGATTTTTGCTGAAATTGTGACCGCGCGGCTTAGGGATTTTTTCAAAAAAAGGTGTTCAGACATCGAGGGCTAATTCTGTTTCCCATGATAAAAACCCATCTGTTTCCACCGAAAAAGCTTTCAGTCGAACGTTTGCAACAGTTTGGCACCATTTCTGAGTGAATTGCAGAACATCAGATTTTTGCTGAAATTGTGACCGCGCGGCTTAGGGATTTTTTCAAAAAAAGTTGTTCAGACGTCAAGGGCTAATTCTGTTTCCCATGATAAAAACCCATCTGTTTCCACCGAAAAAGCTTTCAGGGGATCGTTTGCAACAGTTTGGCACCATTTCTGAGTGAATTGCAGAACGTCAGATTTTTGCTGAAATTGTGACCGCACGGCTTAGGGATTTTTTCAAAAAAAGGTGTTCAGACGTCGAGGGCTAATTCTGTTTCCCATGATAAAAACCCATCTGTTTCCACCGAAAAAGCTTTCAGGGGATCGTTTGCAACAGTTTGGCAGCATTTCTGAGTGAATGGCAGAACGTCAGATTTTTGCTGAAATTGTGACCGCGCGGCTTAGGAATTTTTTTCAAAAAAAGTTGTTCAGACGTTGAGGGCTAATTCTGTTTCCCATGATAAAAACCCATCTCTTTCCACCGAAAAAGCTTTCAGTCGATCGTTTGCAACAGTTTGGCACCATTTCTGAGTGAATTGCAGAACGTCAGATTTTTGCTGAAATTGTGACCGCGCGGCTTAGGGATTTTTTCAAAAAAAGGTGTTCAGACGTCGAGGGCTAATTCTGTTTCCCATGATAAAAACCCACCTGTTTCCACTGAAAATGCTTTCAGGGAATCGTTTGCAGCAGTTTGGCAGTATTTCTGAGTGAATGGCAGAACGTCAGATTTTTGCTGAAATTGTGACCGCGCGGCTTAGGAATTTTTTTCAAAAAAAGTTGTTCAGACATCGAGGTCTAATTCTGTTTCCCATGATAAAAACCCATCTGTTTCCACCGAAAAAGCTTTCACTCGATCGTTTACAACAGTTTGGCACCATTTCTGAGTGAATTGCAGAACGTCAGATTTTTGCTGAAATTGTGACCGCGCGGCTTAGGGATTTTTTCAAAAAAAGGTGTTCAGACGTCGAGGGCTAATTCTGTTTCCCATGATAAAAACCCTCCTGTTTCCACCGAAAAAGCTTTCAGTCGATAGTTTGCAACAGTTTCGCACCATTTCTGAGTGAATTGCAGAACGTCAGATTTTTGCTGAAATTGTGACCGCGCGGCTTAGGGATTTTTTCAAAAAAAGTTGTTCAGACGTCGAGGGCTAATTCTGTTTCCCATGATAAAAACCAATGTGTTTCCACCGAAAATGCTTTCAGTCGATCGTTTGCAACAGTTTGGCACCATTTCTGAGTGAATTGCAGAACGTCAGATTTTTGCTGAAATTGTGACCGCGCGGCTTAGGGATTTTTTCAAAAAAAGGTGTTCAGACGTCGAGGGCTAATTCTGTTTCCCATGATAAAAACCCACCTGTTTCCACTGAAAATGCTTTCAGGGAATCGTTTGCAGCAGTTTGGCAGTATTTCTGAGTGAATGGCAGAACGTCAGATTTTTGCTGAAATTGTGACCGCGCGGCTTAGGAATTTTTTTCAAAAAAAGTTGTTCAGACATCGAGGTCTAATTCTGTTTCCCATGATAAAAACCCATCTGTTTCCACCGAAAAAGCTTTCACTCGATCGTTTACAACAGTTTGGCACCATTTCTGAGTGAATTGCAGAACGTCAGATTTTTGCTGAAATTGTGACCGCGCGGCTTAGGGATTTTTTCAAAAAAAGGTGTTCAGACGTCGAGGGCTAATTCTGTTTCCCATGATAAAAACCCTCCTGTTTCCACCGAAAAAGCTTTCAGTCGATAGTTTGCAACAGTTTCGCACCATTTCTGAGTGAATTGCAGAACGTCAGATTTTTGCTGAAATTGTGACCGCGCGGCTTAGGGATTTTTTCAAAAAAAGTTGTTCAGACGTCGAGGGCTAATTCTGTTTCCCATGATAAAAACCAATGTGTTTCCACCGAAAATGCTTTCAGGAGATCGTTTGCAACAGTTTGGCAGTATTTCTGAGTGAATGGCAGAACGTCAGATTTTTGCTGAAATTGTGACCGCGCGGCTTAGGGATTTTTTCAAAAAAAGTTGTTCAGACGTCAAGGGCTAATTCTGTTTCCCATGATAAAAACCCATCTGTTTCCACCGAAAAAGCTTTCAGGGGATCGTTTGCAACAGTTTGGCAGCATTTCTGAGTGAATTGCAGAACGTCAGATTTTTGCTGAAATTGTGACCACGCGGCTTAGGGATTTTTTCAAAAAAAGTTGCTCAGACATCGAGGGCTAATTCTGTTTCCCATGATAAAAACCCATCTGTTTCCACCGAAAAAGCTTTCAGTCGATCGTTTGCAACAGTTTGGCACCATTTCTGAGTGAATTGCAGAACGTCAGATTTTTGCTGAAATTGTGACCGCGCGGCTTAGGGATTTTTTCAAAAAAAGGTGTTCAGACGTCGAGGGCTAATTCTGTTTCCCATGATAAAAACCCATCTGTTTCCACTGAAAAAGCTTTCAGTCGATCGTTTGCAACAGTTTGGCACCATTTCTGAGTGAATTGCAGAACGTCAGATTTTTGCTGAAATTGTGACCGCGCGGCTTAGGGATTTTTTCAAAAAAGGTTTTTCAAATGTCGAGGGCTAATTCTGTTTCCCATGATAAAAACCCATCTGTTTCCACCGAAAAAGATTTCAGGGGATCGTTTGCAAAAGTTTGGCAGAATTTCTGAGTGAATGGCAGAACGTCAGATTTTTGCTGAAATTGTGACCGCGCGGCTTAGGGATTTTTTCAAAAAAAGTTGTTCAGACGTCGAGGGCTAATTCTGTTTCCCATGATAAAAACCCATCTGTTTCCACCGAAAAAGCTTTCAGTCGATCGTTTGCAACAGTTTGGCAGCATTTCTGAGTGAATGGCAGAACGTCAGATTTTTGCTGAAATTGTGACCGCGCGGCTTAGGGATTTTTTCAAAAAAAGTTCTTCAGACGTCGAGGGCTAATTCTGTTTCCCATGATAAAAACCCATCTGTTTCCACCGAAAAAGCTTTCAGTCGATCGTTTGCAACAGTTTGGCACCATTTCTGAGTGAATTGCAGAACGTCAGATTTTTGCTGAAATTGTGACCGCGCGGCTTAGGGATTTTTTCAAAAAAAGGTGTTCAGACATCGAGGGCTAATTCTGTTTCCCATGATAAAAACCCATCTGTTTCTACCGAAAAAGCTTTCAGTCGAACGTTTGCAACAGTTTGGCACCATTTCTGAGTGAATTGCAGAACATCAGATTTTTGCTGAAATTGTGACCGCGCGGCTTAGGGATTTTTTCAAAAAAAGTTGTTCAGACGTCAAGGGCTAATTCTGTTTCCCATGATAAAAACCCATCTGTTTCCACCGAAAAAGCTTTCAGGGGATCGTTTGCAACAGTTTGGCACCATTTCTGAGTGAATTGCAGAACGTCAGATTTTTGCTGAAATTGTGACCGCGCGGCTTAGGGATTTTTTCAAAAAAAGGTGTTCAGACGTCGAGGGCTAATTCTGTTTCCCATGATAAAAACCCATCTGTTTCCACCGAAAAAGCTTTCAGGGGATCGTTTGCAACAGTTTGGCAGCATTTCTGAGTGAATGGCAGAACGTCAGATTTTTGCTGAAATTGTGACCGCGCGGCTTAGGAATTTTTTTCAAAAAAAGTTGTTCAGACGTCGAGGGCTAATTCTGTTTCCCATGATAAAAACCCATCTCTTTCCACCGAAAAAGCTTTCAGTCGATCGTTTGCAACAGTTTCGCACCATTTCTGAGTGAATTGCAGAACGTCAGATTTTTGCTGAAATTGTGACCGCGCGGCTTAGGGATTTTTTCAAAAAAAGGTGTTCAGACATCGAGGGCTAATTCTGTTTCCCATGATAAAAACCCATCTGTTTCCACCGAAAAAGCTTTCAGTCGAACGTTTGCAACAGTTTGGCACCATTTCTGAGTGAATTGCAGAACATCAGATTTTTGCTGAAATTGTGACCGCGCGGCTTAGGAATTTTTTTCAAAAAAAGTTGTTCAGACGTCGAGGGCTAATTCTGTTTCCCATGATAAAAACCCATCTCTTTCCACCGAAAAAGCTTTCAGTCGATCGTTTGCAACAGTTTCGCACCATTTCTGAGTGAATTGCAGAACGTCAGATTTTTGCTGAAATTGTGACCGCGCGGCTTAGGGATTTTTTCAAAAAAAGGTGTTCAGACGTCGAGGGCTAATTCTGTTTCCCATGATAAAAACCCATCTGTTTCCACTGAAAATGCTTTCAGGGAATCGTTTGCAGCAGTTTGGCAGTATTTCTGAGTGAATGGCAGAACGTCAGATTTTTGCTGAAATTGTGACCGCGCGGCTTAGGAATTTTTTTCAAAAAAAGTTGTTCAGACGTTGAGGGCTAATTCTGTTTCCCATGATAAAAACCCATCTATTTTCACCAAAAAAGCTTTCAGTCGATCGTTTGCAACAGTTTGGCACCATTTCTGAGTGAATTGCAGAACGTCAGATTTTTGCTGAAATTGTGACCGCGCGGCTTAGGGATTTTTTCAAAAAAAGTTGTTCAGACGTCGAGGGCTAATTCTGTTTCCCATGATAAAAACCCATCTGTTTCCACCGAAAAATCTTTCAGTCGATAGTTTGCAACAGTTTCGCACCATTTCTGAGTGAATTGCAGAACGTCAGATTTTTGCTGAAATTTTGACCGCGCGGCTTAGGGATTTTTTCAAAAAAGGGTGTTCAGACGTCGAGGGCTAATTCTGTTTCCCATGATAAAAACCCATCTCTTTCCACCGAAAAAGCTTTCAGTCGATCGTTTGCAACAGTTTGGCACCATTTCTGAGTGAATTGCAGAACGACATATTTTTGCTGAAATTGTGACCGCGCGGCTTAGGGATTTTTTCAAAAAAAGGTGTTCAGACGTCGAGGGCTAATTCTGTTTCCCATGATAAAAACCCATCTCTTTCCACCGAAAAAGCTTTCAGTCGATCGTTTGCAACAGTTTGGCACCATTTCTGAGTGAATTGCAGAACGTCAGATTTTTGCTGAAATTGTGACCGCGCGGCTTAGGGATTTTTTCAAAAAAAGGTGTTCAGACGTCGAGGGCTAATTCTGTTTCCCTTGATAAAAACGCATCTGTTTCCACTGAAAATGCTTTCAGGGAATCGTTTGCAGCAGTTTGGCAGTATTTCTGAGTGAATGGCAGAACGTCAGATTTTTGCTGAAATTGTGACCGCGCGGCTTAGGGATTTTTTCAAAAAAAGTTGTTCAGACGTCGAGGGCTAATTCTGTTTCCCATGATAAAAACCCATCTGTTTCCACCGAAAAATCTTTCAGTCGATAGTTTGCAACAGTTTCGCACCATTTCTGAGTGAATTGCAGAACGTCAGATTTTTGCTGAAATTCTGACTGCGCGGCTTAGGGATTTTTTCAAAAATAGTTTTTCAGACGTCGAGGGCTAATTCTGTTTCCCATGATAAAAACCCATCTGTTTCCACCGAAAAAGCTTTCAGTCGATCGTTTGCAACAGTTTGGCACCATTTCTGAGTGAATTGCAGAACGTCAGATTTTTGCTGAAATTGTGACCGCGCGGCTTAGGGATTTTTTCAAAAAAAGGTGTTCTGACGTCGAGGGCTAATTCTGTTTCCCATAATAAAAACCCATCTGTTTCCACCGAAAATGCTTTCAGGGGATCGTTTGCAGCAGTTTGGCAGTATTTCTGAGTGAATGGCAGAACGTCAGATTTTTGCTGAAATTGTGACCGCGCGGCTTAGGGATTTTTTCAAAAAAAGTTGTTCAGACGTAGAGGGCTAATTCTGTTTCCCATGATAAAAACGCATCTATTTTCACCGAAAAAGCTTTCAGTCGATAGTTTGCAGCAGTTTGGCAGTATTTCTGAGTGAATGGCAGAACGTCAGATTTTTGCTGAAATTGTGACCGCGCGGCTTAGGGATTTTTTTAAAAAAAGGTGTTCAGACATCGAGGGCTAATTCTGTTTCCCGTGATAAAAACCCATCTGTTTCCACCGAAAAAGCTTTCACTCGATCGTTTACAACAGTTTGGCACCATTTCTGAGTGAATTGCAGAACGTCAGATTTTTGCTGAAATTGTGACCGCGCGGCTTAGGGATTTTTTCAAAAAAAGGTGTTCAGACGTCGAGGGCTAATTCTGTTTCCCATGATAAAAACCCATCTGTTTCCACATAAAAAGCTTTCAGGGGATTGTTTGCAACAGTTTGGCAGCATTTCTGAGCGAATGGCAGAACGTCAGATTTTTGCTGAAATTGTGACCGCGCGGCTTAGGGATTTTTTCAAAAAAAGTTGTTTAGACGTCGAGGGCTAATTCTGTTTCCCATGATAAAAACCCATCTGTTTCCACCGAAAATGCTTTCAGGGGATCGTTTGCAACAGTTTCGCACCATTTCTGAGTGAATGGCAGAACGTCAGATTTTTGCTGAAATTGTGACCGCGCGGCTTAGGGATTTTTTCAAAAAAAGTTGTTCAGACGTCAAGGGCTAATTCTGTTTCCCATGATAAAAACGCATCTATTTTTACCGAAAAAGCTTTCAGTCGATCGTTTGCAATAATTTGGCACCATTTCTGAGTGAATTGCAGAACGTCAGATTTTTGCTGAAATTGTGATCGCGCGGCTTAGGGATTTTTTCAAAAAAAGGTGTTCAGACATCAGGGCTAATTCTGTTTCCCATGATAAAAACCCATCTGTTTCCACCGAAAAAGCTTTCAGTCGATCGTTTGCAACAGTTTGGCACCATTTCTGAGTGAATTGCAGAACGTCAGATTTTTGCTGAAATTGTGACCGCGCGGCTTAGGGATTTTTTCAAAAAAAGGTGTTCAGACGTCGAGGGCTAATTCTGTTTCCCATGATAAAAACCCATCTGTTTCCACCGAAAAATCTTTCAGTCGATAGTTTGCAACAGTTTGGCACCATTTCTGAGTGAATTGCAGAACGTCAGATTTTTGCTGAAATTGTGACCGCGCGGCTTAGGGATTTTTTCAAAAAAAGTTGTTCAGACGTCGAGGGCTAATTCTGTTTCCCATGTTAAAAACCCATCTGTTTCCAGCGAAAAAGCTTTCAGTCGATCGTTTGCAACAGTTTGGCACCATTTCTGAGTGAATTGCAGAACGTCAGATTTTTGCTGAAATTGTGACCGCGCGGCTTAGGGATTATTTCAAAAAAAGTTGTTCAGATTTCAAGGGCTAATTCTGTTTCCCATGATAAAAACACATCTGTTTCCACCGAAAAAGCTTTCAGGGGATCGTTTGCAACAGTTTGGCAGCATTTCTGAGTGAATGGCAGAACGTCAGATTTTTGCTGAAATTGTGACCGCGCGGCTTAGGAATTTTTTTCAAAAAAAGTTGTTCAGACGTTGAGGGCTAATTCTGTTTCCCATGATAAAAACCCATCTATTTTCACCAAAAAAGCTTTCAGTCGATCGTTTGCAACAGTTTGGCACCATTTCTGAGTGAATTGCAGAACGTCAGATTTTTGCTGAAATTGTGACCGCGCGGCTTAGGGATTTTTTCAAAAAAAGTTGTTCAGACGTCGAGGGCTAATTCTGTTTCCCATGATAAAAACCCATCTGTTTCCACCGAAAAATCTTTCAGTCGATAGTTTGCAACAGTTTGGCACCATTTCTGAGTGAATTGCAGAACGTCAGATTTTTGCTGAAATTTTGACCGCGCGGCTTAGGGATTTTTTCAAAAAAAGGTGTTCAGACGTCGAGGGCTAATTCTGTTTCCCATGATAAAAACCCATCTCTTTCCACCGAAAAAGCTTTCAGTCGATCGTTTGCAACAGTTTGGCACCATTTCTGAGTGAATTGCAGAACGACATATTTTTGCTGAAATTGTGACCGCGCGGCTTAGGGATTTTTTCAAAAAAAGGTGTTCAGACGTCCAGGGCTAATTCTGTTTCCCATGATAAAAACCCATCTCTTTCCACCGAAAAAGCTTTCAGTCGATCGTTTGCAACAGTTTGGCACCATTTCTGAGTGAATTGCAGAACGTCAGATTTTTGCTGAAATTGTGACCGCGCGGCTTAGGGATTTTTTCAAAAAAAGGTGTTCAGACGTCGAGGGCTAATTCTGTTTCCCTTGATAAAAACGCATCTGTTTCCACTGAAAATGCTTTCAGGGAATCGTTTGCAGCAGTTTGGCAGTATTTCTGAGTGAATGGCAGAACGTCAGATTTTTGCTGAAATTGTGACCGCGCGGCTTAGGGATTTTTTCAAAAAAAGTTGTTCAGACGTCGAGGGCTAATTCTGTTTCCCATGATAAAAACCCATCTGTTTCCACCGAAAAATCTTTCAGTCGATAGTTTGCAACAGTTTCGCACCATTTCTGAGTGAATTGCAGAACGTCAGATTTTTGCTGAAATTCTGACTGCGCGGCTTAGGGATTTTTTCAAAAATAGTTTTTCAGACGTCGAGGGCTAATTCTGTTTCCCATGATAAAAACCCATCTGTTTCCACCGAAAAAGCTTTCAGTCGATCGTTTGCAACAGTTTGGCACCATTTCTGAGTGAATTGCAGAACGTCAGATTTTTGCTGAAATTGTGACCGCGCGGCTTAGGGATTTTTTCAAAAAAAGGTGTTCTGACGTCGAGGGCTAATTCTGTTTCCCATAATAAAAACCCATCTGTTTCACCGAAAATGCTTTCAGGGGATCGTTTGCAGCAGTTTGGCAGTATTTCTGAGTGAATGGCAGAACGTCAGATTTTTGCTGAAATTGTGACCGCGCGGCTTAGGGATTTTTTCAAAAAAAGTTGTTCAGACGTAGAGGGCTAATTCTGTTTCCCATGATAAAAACGCATCTATTTTCACCGAAAAAGCTTTCAGTCGATAGTTTGCAGCAGTTTGGCAGTATTTCTGAGTGAATGGCAGAACGTCAGATTTTTGCTGAAATTGTGACCGCGCGGCTTAGGGATTTTTTTAAAAAAAGGTGTTCAGACATCGAGGGCTAATTCTGTTTCCCGTGATAAAAACCCATCTGTTTCCACCGAAAAAGCTTTCACTCGATCGTTTACAACAGTTTGGCACCATTTCTGAGTGAATTGCAGAACGTCAGATTTTTGCTGAAATTGTGACCGCGCGGCTTAGGGATTTTTTCAAAAAAAGGTGTTCAGACGTCGAGGGCTAATTCTGTTTCCCATGATAAAAACCCATCTGTTTCCACATAAAAAGCTTTCAGGGGATTGTTTGCAACAGTTTGGCAGCATTTCTGAGCGAATGGCAGAACGTCAGATTTTTGCTGAAATTGTGACCGCGCGGCTTAGGGATTTTTTCAAAAAAAGTTGTTTAGACGTCGAGGGCTAATTCTGTTTCCCATGATAAAAACGCATCTATTTTTACCGAAAAAGCTTTCAGTCGATCGTTTGCAACAGTTTCGCACCATTTCTGAGTGAATTGCAGAACGTCAGATTTTTGCTGAAATTGTGACCGCGCGGCTTAGGGATTTTTTCAAAAAAAGGTGTTCAGACATCAGGGCTAATTCTGTTTCCCATGATAAAAACCCATCTGTTTCCACCGAAAAAGCTTTCAGTCGATCGTTTGCAACAGTTTGGCACCATTTCTGAGTGAATTGCAGAACGTCAGATTTTTGCTGAAATTGTGACCGCGCGGCTTAGGGATTTTTTCAAAAAAAGGTGTTCAGACGTCGAGGGCTAATTCTGTTTCCCATGATAAAAACCCATCTGTTTCCACCGAAAAATCTTTCAGTCGATAGTTTGCAACAGTTTGGCACCATTTCTGAGTGAATTGCAGAACGTCAGATTTTTGCTGAAATTGTGACCGCGCGGCTTAGGGATTTTTTCAAAAAAAGTTGTTCAGACGTCGAGGGCTAATTCTGTTTCCCATGTTAAAAACCCATCTGTTTCCAGCGAAAAAGCTTTCAGTCGATCGTTTGTAACAGTTTGGCACCATTTCTGAGTGAATTGCAGAACGTCAGATTTTTGCTGAAATTGTGACCGCGCGGCTTAGGGATTTTTTCAAAAAAAGTTGTTCAGACGTCGAGGGCTAATTCTGTTTCCCATGTTAAAAACCCATCTGTTTCCAGCGAAAAAGCTTTCAGTCGATCGTTTGCAACAGTTTGGCACCATTTCTGAGTGAATTGCAGAACGTCAGATTTTTGCTGAAATTTTGACCGCGCGGCTTAGGGATTATTTCAAAAAAAGTTGTTCAGATTTCAAGGGCTAATTCTGTTTCCCATGATAAAAACACATCTGTTTCCACCGAAAAAGCTTTCAGGGGATCGTTTGCAACAGTTTGGCAGCATTTCTGAGTGAATGGCAGAACGTCAGATTTTTGCTGAAATTGTGACCGCGCGGCTTAGGGATTTTTTCAAAAAAAGTTGTTCAGACGTTGAGGGCTAATTCTGTTTCCCATGATAAAAACACATCTGTTTCCACCGAAAAAGTTTCAGGGGATCGTTTGCAACAGTTTGGCAGCATTTCTGAGTGAATGGCAGAACGTCAGATTTTTGCTGAAATTGTGACCGCGCGGCTTAGGGATTTTTTCAAAAAAAGTTGTTCAGACGTCGAGGGCTAATTCTGTTTCCCATGATAAAAACCCATCTGTTTCCACCGAAAAAGCTTTCAGTCGATCCTTTGCAACAGTTTGGCAGTATTTCTGAGTGAATGGCAGAACGTCAGATTTTTGCTGAAATTGTGACCGCGCGGCTTAGGGATTTTTTCAAAAAAAGGTGTTCAGACGTCGAGGGCTAATTCTGTTTCCCTTGATAAAAACGCATCTGTTTCCACTGAAAATGCTTTCAGGGAATCGTTTGCAGCAGTTTGGCAGTATTTCTGAGTGAATGGCAGAACGTCAGATTTTTGCTGAAATTGTGACCGCGCGGCTTAGGGATTTTTTCAAAAAAAGTTGTTCAGACGTCGAGGGCTAATTCTGTTTCCCATGATAAAAACCCATCTGTTTCCACCGAAAAATCTTTCAGTCGATAGTTTGCAACAGTTTCGCACCATTTCTGAGTGAATTGCAGAACGTCAGATTTTTGCTGAAATTCTGACTGCGCGGCTTAGGGATTTTTTCAAAAATAGTTTTTCAGACGTCGAGGGCTAATTCTGTTTCCCATGATAAAAACCCATCTGTTTCCACCGAAAAAGCTTTCAGTCGATCGTTTGCAACAGTTTGGCACCATTTCTGAGTGAATTGCAGAACGTCAGATTTTTGCTGAAATTGTGACCGCGCGGCTTAGGGATTTTTTCAAAAAAAGGTGTTCTGACGTCGAGGGCTAATTCTGTTTCCCATAATAAAAACCCATCTGTTTCCACCGAAAATGCTTTCAGGGGATCGTTTGCAGCAGTTTGGCAGTATTTCTGAGTGAATGGCAGAACGTCAGATTTTTGCTGAAATTGTGACCGCGCGGCTTAGGGATTTTTTCAAAAAAAGTTGCTCAGACGTAGAGGGCTAATTCTGTTTCCCATGATAAAAACGCATCTATTTTCACCGAAAAAGCTTTCAGTCGATAGTTTGCAGCAGTTTGGCAGTATTTCTGAGTGAATGGCAGAACGTCAGATTTTTGCTGAAATTGTGACCGCGCGGCTTAGGGATTTTTTCAAAAAAAGGTGTTCAGACATCGAGGGCTAATTCTGTTTCCCGTGATAAAAACCCATCTGTTTCCACCGAAAAAGCTTTCACTCGATCGTTTACAACAGTTTGGCACCATTTCTGAGTGAATTGCAGAACGTCAGATTTTTGCTGAAATTGTGACCGCGCGGCTTAGGGATTTTTTCAAAAAAAGGTGTTCAGACGTCGAGGGCTAATTCTGTTTCCCATGATAAAAACCCATCTGTTTCCACATAAAAAGCTTTCAGGGGATCGTTTGCAACAGTTTGGCAGCATTTCTGAGCGAATGGCAGAACGTCAGATTTTTGCTGAAATTGTGACCGCGCGGCTTAGGGATTTTTTCAAAAAAAGTTGTTTTGACGTCGAGGGCTAATTCTGTTTCCCATGATAAAAACCCATCTGTTTCCACCGAAAATGCTTTCAGGGGATCGTTTGCAACAGTTTGGCAGTATTTCTGAGTGAATGGCAGAACGTCAGATTTTTGCTGAAATTGTGACCGCGCGGCTTAGGGATTTTTTCCAAAAAAGTTGTTCAGACGTCAAGGGCTAATTCTGTTTCCCATGATAAAAACGCATCTATTTGTACCGAAAAAGCTTTCAGTCGATCGTTTGCAATAATTTGGCACCATTTCTGAGTGAATTGCAGAACGTCAGATTTTTGCTGAAATTGTGACCGCGCGGCTTAGGGATTTTTTCAAAAAAAGGTGTTCAGACATCAGGGCTAATTCTGTTTCCCATGATAAAAACCCATCTGTTTCCACCGAAAAAGCTTTCAGTCGATCGTTTGCAACAGTTTCGCACCATTTCTGAGTGAATTGCAGAACGTCAGATTTTTCCTGAAATTGTGACCGCGCGGCTTAGGGATTTTTTCAAAAAAAGGTGTTCAGACGTCGAGGGCTAATTCTGTTTCCCATGATAAAAACCCATCTGTTTCCACCGAAAAATCTTTCAGTCGATAGTTTGCAACAGTTTGGCACCATTTCTGAGTGAATTGCAGAACGTCAGATTTTTGCTGAAATTGTGACCGCGCGGCTTAGGGATTTTTTCAAAAAAAGTTGTTCAGACGTCGAGGGCTAATTCTGTTTCCCATGTTAAAAACCCATCTGTTTCCAGCGAAAAAGCTTTCAGTCGATCGTTTGCAACAGTTTGGCACCATTTCTGAGTGAATTGCAGAACGTCAGATTTTTGCTGAAATTGTGACCGCGCGGCTTAGGGATTATTTCAAAAAAAGTTGTTCAGATTTCAAGGGCTAATTCTGTTTCCCATGATAAAAACACATCTGTTTCCACCGAAAAAGCTTTCAGGGGATCGTTTGCAACACTTTGGCAGCATTTCTGAGTGAATGGCAGAACGTCAGATTTTTGCTGAAATTGTGACCGCGCGGCTTAGGGATTTTTTCAAAAAAAGTTGTTCAGACGTTGAGGGCTAATTCTGTTTCCCATGATAAAAACCCATCTATTTTCACCGAAAAAGCTTTCAGTCGATCGTTTGCAACAGTTTGGCACCATTTCTGAGTGAATTGCAGAACGTCAGATTTTTGCTGAAATTGTGACCGCGCGGCTTAGGGATTTTTTCAAAAAAAGTTGTTCAGACGTCGAGGGCTAATTCTGTTTCCCATGATAAAAACCCATCTGTTTCCACCGAAAAATCTTTCAGTCGATAGTTTGCAACAGTTTCGCACCATTTCTGAGTGAATTGCAGAACGTCAGATTTTTGCTGAAATTGTGACCGCGCGGCTTAGGGATTTTTTCAAAAAAAGTTGTTCAGACGTCGAGGGCTAATTCTGTTTCCCATGATAAAAACCCATCTCTTTCCACCGAAAAAGCTTTCAGTCGATCGTTTGCAACAGTTTGGCACCATTTCTGAGTGAATTGCAGAACGTCAGATTTTTGCTGAAATTGTGACCGCGCGGCTTAGGGATTTTTTCAAAAAAAGGTGTTCAGACGTCGAGGGCTAATTCTGTTTCCCATGATAAAAACCCATCTGTTTCCACTGAAAATGCTTTCAGGGAATCGTTTGCAGCAGTTTGGCACCATTTCTGAGTGAATTGGAGAACGTCAGATTTTTGCTGAAATTGTGACCGCGCGGCTTAGGGATTTTTTCAAAAACAGTTGTTCAGACGTCGAGGGCTAATTCTGTTTCCCATGATAAAAACCCGTCTGTTTCCACCGAAAAATCTTTCAGTCGATCGTTTGCAACAGTTTCGCACCATTTCTGAGTGAATTGCAGAACGTCAGATTTTTGCTGAAATTGTGACCGCGCGGCTTAGGGATTTTTTCAAAAAAATGTGTTCTGACATCGAGGGCTAATTCTGTTTCCCATAATAAAAACCCATCTGTTTCCACCGAAAATGCTTTCAGGGGATCGTTTACAGCAGTTTGGCAGTATTTCTGAGTGAATGGCAGAACGTCAGATTTTTGCTGAAATTGTGACCGCGCGGCTTAGGGATTTTTTCAAAAAAAGTTGTTGAGACGTTGAGGGCTAATTCTGTTTCCCATGATAAAAACGCATCTATTTTCACCGAAAAAGCTTTCAGTCGATAGTTTGCAACAGTTTGGCACCATTTCTGAGTGAATTGCAGAACGTCAGATTTTTGCTGAAATTGTGACCGCGCGGCTTAGGGATTTTTTCAAAAAAAGGTGTTCAGACATCGAGGGCTAATTCTGTTTCCCGTGATAAAAACCCATCTGTTTCCACCGAAAAAGCTTTCACTCGATCGTTTACAACAGTTTGGCACCATTTCTGAGTGAATTGCAGAACGTCAGATTTTTGCTGAAATTGTGACCGCGCGGCTTAGGGATTTTTTCAAAAAAAGGTGTTCAGACGTCGAGGGCTAATTCTGTTTCCCATGATAAAAACCCATCTGTTTCCACCGAAAAAGCTTTCAGTCGATCGTTTGCAACAGTTTGGCACCATTTCTGAGTGAATTGCAGAACGTCAGATTTTTGCTGAAATTGTGACCGCGCGGCTTAGGGATTTTTTCAAAAAAAGGTGTTCAGACGTCGAGGGCTAATTCTGTTTCCCATGATAAAAACCCATCTGTTTCCACTGAAAATGCTTTCAGGGAATCGTTTGCAGCAGTTTGGCAGTATTTCTGAGTGAATGGCAGAACGTCAGATTTTTGCTGAAATTGTGACCGCGCGGCTTAGGGATTTTTTCAAAAAAAGTTGTTCAGACGTCAAGGGCTAATTCTGTTTCCCATGATAAAAACCCATCTGTTTCCACCGAAAAAGCTTTCAGGGGATCGTTTGCAACAGTTTGGCACCATTTCTGAGTGAATTGGAGAACGTCAGATTTTTGCTGAAATTGTGACCGCGCGGCTTAGGGATTTTTTCAAAAACAGTTGTTCAGACGTCGAGGGCTAATTCTGTTTCCCATGATAAAAACCCGTCTGTTTCCACCGAAAAATCTTTCAGTCGATCGTTTGGAACAGTTTCGCACCATTTCTGAGTGAATTGCAGAACGTCAGATTTTTGCTGAAATTGTGACCGCGCGGCTTAGGGATTTTTTCAAAAAAAGGTGTTCAGACGTCGAGGGCTAATTCTGTTTCCCATGATAAAAACCCATCTGTTTCCACTGAAAATGCTTTCAGGGAATCGTTTGCAGCAGTTTGGCAGTATTTCTGAGTGAATGGCAGAACGTCAGATTTTTGCTGAAATTGTGACCGCGCGGCTTAGGGATTTTTTCAAAAAAAGTTGTTCAGACGTCGAGGGCTAATTCTGTTTCCCATGATAAAAACCCATCTGTTTCCACCGAAAAATCTTTCAGTCGATAGTTTGCAACAGTTTCGCACCATTTCTGAGTGAATTGCAGAACGTCAGATTTTTGCTGAAATTCTGACCGCGCGGCTTAGGGATTTTTTCAAAAACAGTTTTTCAGACGTCGAGGGCTAATTCTGTTTCCCATGATAAAAACCCATCTGTTTCCACCGAAAAAGCTTTCAGTCGATCGTTTGCAACAGTTTGGCACCATTTCTGAGTGAATTGCAGAACGTCAGATTTTTGCTGAAATTGTGACCGCGCGGCTTAGGGATTTTTTCAAAAAAAGGTGTTCTGACGTCGAGGGCTAATTCTGTTTCCCATAATAAAAACCTATCTGTTTCCACCGAAAATGCTTTCAGGGGATCGTTTGCAGCAGTTTGGCAGTATTTCTGAGTGAATGGCAGAACGTCAGATTTTGCTGAAATTGTGACCGCGCGGCTTAGGGATTTTTTCAAAAACAGTTGTTCAGACGTCGAGGGCTAATTCTGTTTCCCATGATAAAAACCCGTCTGTTTCCACCGAAAAATCTTTCAGTCGATCGTTTGCAACAGTTTCGCACCATTTCTGAGTGAATTGCAGAACGTCTGATTTTTGCTGAAATTGTGACCGCGCGGCTTAGGGATTTTTAAAAAAAAAGGTGTTCAGACGTCGAGGGCTAATTCTGTTTCCCATGATAAAAACCCATCTGTTTCCACATAAAAAGCTTTCAGGGGATCGTTTGCAACAGTTTGGCAGCATTTCTCAGTGAATGGCAGAACGTCAGATTTTTGCTGAAATTGTGACCGCTGGCTTAGGGATTTTTTCAAAAAAAGTTGTTCAGACGTCGAGGGCTAATTCTGTTTCCCATGATAAAAACCCATCTGTTTCCACCGAAAAATCTTTCAGTTGATAGTTTGCAACAGTTTCGCACCATTTCTGAGTGAATTGCAGAACGTCAGATTTTTGCTGAAATTGTGACCGCGCGGCTTAGGGATTTTTTCAAAAAAAGTTGTTCAGACGTCGAGGGCTAATTCTGTTTCCCATGATAAAAACCCATCTCTTTCCACCGAAAAAGCTTTCAGTCGATCGTTTGCAACAGTTTGGCACCATTTCTGAGTGAATTGCAGAAAGTCAGATTTTTGCTGAAATTGTGACCGCGCGGCTTAGGGATTTTTTCAAAAAAAGGTGTTCAGACATCAAGGGCTAATTCTGTTTCCCATGATAAAAACCCATCTGTTTCCACCGAAAAAGCTTTCAGGGGATCGTTTGCAACAGTTTGGCACCATTTCTGAGTGAATTGCAGAACGTCAGATTTTTGCTGAAATTGTGACCGCGCGGCTTAGGGATTTTTTCAAAAACAGTTGTTCAGACGTCGAGGGCTAATTCTGTTTCCCATGATAAAAACCCGTCTGTTTCCACCGAAAAATCTTTCAGTCGATCGTTTGCAACAGTTTCGCACCATTTCTGAGTGAATTGCAGAACGTCAGATTTTTGCTGAAATTGTGACCGCGCGGCTTAGGGATTTTTTCAAAAAAAGGTGTTCAGACGTCGAGGGCTAATTCTGTTTCCCATGATAAAAACCCATCTGTTTCCACTGAAAATGCTTTCAGGGAATCGTTTGCAGCAGTTTGGCAGTATTTCTGAGTGAATGGCAGAACGTCAGATTTTTGCTGAAATTGTGACCGCGCGGCTTAGGGATTTTTTCAAAAAAAGTTGTTCAGACGTCGAGGGCTAATTCTGTTTCCCATGATAAAAACCCATCTGTTTCCACCGAAAAATCTTTCAGTCGATAGTTTGCAACAGTTTCGCACCATTTCTGAGTGAATTGCAGAACGTCAGATTTTTGCTGAAATTCTGACTGCGCGGCTTAGGGATTTTTTCAAAAACAGTTTTTCAGACGTCGAGGGCTAATTCTGTTTCCCATGATAAAAACCCATCTGTTTCCACCGAAAAAGCTTTCAGTCGATCGTTTGCAACAGTTTGGCACCATTTCTGAGTGAATGGCAGAACGTCAGATTTTTGCTGAAATTGTGACCGCGCGGCTTAGGGATTTTTTCAAAAAAAGGTGTTCTGACGTCGAGGGCTAATTCTGTTTCCCATAATAAAAACCCATCTGTTTCCACCGAAAATGCTTTCAGGGGATCG
This sequence comes from Podarcis tiliguerta, assembly GCF_965153285.1. Classification (NCBI taxonomy): domain Eukaryota; kingdom Metazoa; phylum Chordata; class Lepidosauria; order Squamata; family Lacertidae; genus Podarcis; species Podarcis tiliguerta. The sequence goes on from NC_139545.1 coordinate 8,367,584, forward strand.
TTTGCAGCAGTTTGGCAGTATTTCTGAGTGAATGGCAGAACGTCAGATTTTTGCTGAAATTGTGACCGCGCGGCTTAGGGATTTTTTCAAAAAAAGTTGTTCAGACGTTGAGGGCTAATTCTGTTTCCCATGATAAAAACGCATCTATTTTCACCGAAAAAGCTTTCAGTCGATAGTTTGCAACAGTTTGGCACCATTTCTGAGTGAATGGCAGAACGTCAGATTTTTGCTGAAATTGTGACCGCGCGGCTTAGGGATTTTTTCAAAAAAAGGTGTTCTGACGTCGAGGGCTAATTCTGTTTCCCATAATAAAAACCCATCTGTTTCCACCGAAAATGCTTTCAGGGGATCGTTTGCAGCAGTTTGGCAGTATTTCTGAGTGAATGGCAGAACGTCAGATTTTTGCTGAAATTGTGACCGCGCGGCTTAGGGATTTTTTCAAAAAAAGTTGTTCAGACGTTGAGGGCTAATTCTGTTTCCCATGATAAAAACGCATCTATTTTCACCGAAAAAGCTTTCAGTCGATAGTTTGCAACAGTTTGGCACCATTTCTGAGTGAATTGCAGAACGTCAGATTTTTGCTGAAATTGTGACCGCGCGGCTTAGGGATTTTTTCAAAAAAAGGTGTTCAGACGTCGAGGGCTAATTCTGTTTCCCATGATAAAAACCCATCTGTTTCCACCGAAAAATCTTTCAGTCGATAGTTTGCAACAGTTTGGCAGCATTTCTGAGTGAATGGCAGAACGTCAGATTTTTGCTGAAATTGTGACCGCGCGGCTTAGGGATTTTTTCAAAAAAAGTTGTTCAGACGTCGAGGGCTAATTCTGTTTCCCATGCTAAAAACCCATCTGTTTCCACCGAAAAAGCTTTCAGGGGATCGTTTGCAACAGTTTGGCACCATGTCTGAGTGAATTGCAGAACGTCAGATTTTTGCTGAAATTGTGACCGCGCGGCTTAGGGATTTTTTCAAAAACAGTTGTTCAGACGTCAAGGGCTAATTCTGTTTCCCATGATAAAAACCCGTCTGTTTCCACCGAAAAATCTTTCAGTCGATCGTTTGCAACAGTTTCGCACCATTTCTGAGTGAATTGCAGAACGTCAGATTTTTGCTGAAATTGTGACCGCGCGGCTTAGGGATTTTTTCAAAAAAAGGTGTTCAGACGTCGAGGGCTAATTCTGTTTCCCATGATAAAAACCCATCTGTTTCCACTGAAAATGCTTTCAGGGAATCGTTTGCAGCAGTTTGGCAGTATTTCTGAGTGAATGGCAGAACGTCAGATTTTTGCTGAAATTGTGACCGCGCGGCTTAGGGATTTTTTCAAAAAAAGGTGTTCTGACATCGAGGGCTAATTCTGTTTCCCATAATAAAAACCCGTCTGTTTCCACCGAAAAAGCTTTCAGTCGATCGTTTGCAACAGTTTGGCACCATTTCTGAGTGAATTGCAGAACGTCAGATTTTTGCTGAAATTGTGACCGCGCGGCTTAGGGATTTTTTCAAAAAAAGTTGTTCAGACGTCGAGGGCTAATTCTGTTTCCCATGATAAAAACCCATCTCTTTCCACCGAAAAAGCTTTCAGTCGATCGTTTGCAACAGTTTGGCACCATTTCTGAGTGAATTGCAGAACGTCAGATTTTTGCTGAAATTGTGACCGCGCGGCTTAGGGATTTTTTCAAAAAAAGGTGTTCTGACGTCGACGGCTAATTCTGTTTCCCATGATAAAAACCCATCTGTTTCCACTGAAAATGCTTTCAGGGAATCGTTTGCAGCAGTTTGGCAGTATTTCTGAGTGAATGGCAGAACGTCAGATTTTTGCTGAAATTGTGACCGCGCGGCTTAGGGATTTTTTCAAAAAAAGGTGTTCAGACATCGAGGGCTAATTCTGTTTCCCGTGATAAAAACCCATCTGTTTCCACCGAAAAAGCTTTCACTCGATCGTTTACAACAGTTTGGCACCATTTCTGAGTGAATTGCAGAACGTCAGATTTTTGCTGAAATTGTGACCGCGCGGCTTAGGGATTTTTTCAAAAAAAGTTGTTCAGACGTTGAGGGCTAATTCTGTTTCCCATGATAAAAAAGCATCTATTTTCACCGAAAAAGCTTTCAGTCGATAGTTTGCAACAGTTTGGCACCATTTCTGAGTGAATTGCAGAACGTCAGATTTTTGCTGAAATTGTGACCGCGCGGCTTAGGGATTTTTTCAAAAAAAGGTGTTCAGACGTCGAGGGCTAATTCTGTTTCCCATGATAAAAACCCATCTGTTTCCACTGAAAATGCTTTCAGGGAATCGTTTGCAGCAGTTTGGCAGTATTTCTGAGTGAATGGCAGAACGTCAGATTTTTGCTGAAATTGTGACCGCGCGGCTTAGGGATTTTTTCAAAAAAAGTTGTTCAGACGTCAAGGGCTAATTCTGTTTCCCATGCTAAAAACCCATCTGTTTCCACCGAAAAAGCTTTCAGGGGATCGTTTGCAACAGTTTGGCACCATGTCTGAGTGAATTGCAGAACGTCAGATTTTTGCTGAAATTGTGACCGCGCGGCTTAGGGATTTTTTCAAAAACAGTTGTTCAGACGTCAAGGGCTAATTCTGTTTCCCATGATAAAAACCCGTCTGTTTCCACCGAAAAATCTTTCAGTCGATCGTTTGCAACAGTTTCGCACCATTTCTGAGTGAATTGCAGAACGTCAGATTTTTGCTGAAATTGTGACCGCGCGGCTTAGGGATTTTTTCAAAAAAAGGTGTTCAGACGTCGAGGGCTAATTCTGTTTCCCATGATAAAAACCCATCTGTTTCCACTGAAAATGCTTTCAGGGAATCGTTTGCAGCAGTTTGGCAGTATTTCTGAGTGAATGGCAGAACGTCAGATTTTTGCTGAAATTGTGACCGCGCGGCTTAGGGATTTTTTCAAAAAAAGGTGTTCTGACGTCGAGGGCTAATTCTGTTTCCCATAATAAAAACCCGTCTGTTTCCACCGAAAAATCTTTCAGTCGATCGTTTGCAACAGTTTCGCACCATTTCTGAGTGAATTGCAGAACGTCAGATTTTTGCTGAAATTGTGACCGCGCGGCTTAGGGATTTTTTCAAAAACAGTTGTTCAGACGTCGAGGGCTAATTCTGTTTCCCATGATAAAAACCCGTCTGTTTCCACCGAAAAATCTTTCAGTCAATCGTTTGCAACAGTTTGGCACCATTTCTGAGTGAATTGCAGAACGTCAGATTTTTGCTGAAATTGTGACCGCGCGGCTTAGGGATTTTTTCAAAAAAAGGTGTTCAGACGTCGAGGGCTAATTCTGTTTCCCATGATAAAAACCCATCTGTTTCCACTGAAAATGCTTTCAGGGAATCGTTTGCAGCAGTATGGCAGTATTTCTGAGTGAATGGCAGAACGTCACATTTTTGCTGAAATTGTGACCGCGCGGCTTAGGGATTTTTTCAAAAAAAGTTCTTCAGACGTCGAGGGCTAATTCTGTTTCCCATGATAAAAACCCATCTGTTTCCACCGAAAAATCTTTCAGTCGATAGTTTGCAACACTTTCGCACCATTTCTGAGTGAATTGCAGAACGTCAGATTTTTGCTGAAATTCTGACCGCGCGGCTTAGGGATTTTTTCAAAAACAGTTTTTCAGACGTCGAGGGCTAATTCTGTTTCCCATGATAAAAACCCATCTGTTTCCACCGAAAAATCTTTCAGTCGATAGTTTGCAACAGTTTCGCACCATTTCTGAGTGAATTGCAGAACGTTAGATTTTTGCTGAAATTGTGACCGCGCGGCTTAGGGATTTTTTCAAAAAAAGTTGTTCAGACGTTGAGGGCTAATTCTGTTTCCCATGATAAAAACCCATCTCTTTCCACCGAAAAAGCTTTCAGTCGATTGTTTGCAACAGTTTGGCACCATTTCTGAGTGAATTGCAGAACGTCAGATTTTTGCTGAAATTGTGACCGCGCGGCTTAGGGATTTTTTCAAAAAAAGGTGTTCAGACGTCGAGGGCTAATTCTGTTTCCCATGATAAAAACCCATCTGTTTCCACTGAAAATGCTTTCAGGGAATCGTTTGCAGCAGTTTGGCAGTATTTCTGAGTGAATGGCAGAACGTCAGATTTTTGCTGAAATTGTGACCGCGCGGCTTAGGGATTTTTTCAAAAAAAGTTGTTCAGACGTCAAGGGCTAATTCTGTTTCCCATGATAAAAACCCATCTGTTTCCACCGAAAAAGCTTTCAGGGGATCGTTTGCAACAGTTTGGCACCATTTCTGAGTGAATTGCAGAACGTCAGATTTTTGCTGAAATTGTGACCGCGCGGCTTAGGGATTTTTTCAAAAACAGTTGTTCAGACGTCGAGGGCTAATTCTGTTTCCCATGATAAAAACCCGTCTGTTTCCACCGAAAAATCTTTCAGTCGATCGTTTGCAACAGTTTCGCACCATTTCTGAGTGAATTGCAGAACGTCAGATTTTTGCTGAAATTGTGACCGCGCGGCTTAGGGATTTTTTCAAAAAAAGGTGTTCAGACGTCAAGGGCTAATTCTGTTTCCCATGATAAAAACCCATCTGTTTCCACTGAAAATGCTTTCAGGGAATCGTTTGCAGCAGTTTGGCAGAATTTCTGAGTGAATGGCAGAACGTCAGATTTTTGCTGAAATTGTGACCGCGCGGCTTAGGGATTTTTTCAAGAAAAGTTCTTCAGACGTCGAGGGCTAATTCTGTTTCCCATGATAAAAACCCATCTGTTTCCACCGAAAAATCTTTCAGTCGATAGTTTGCAACACTTTCGCACCATTTCTGAGTGAATTGCAGAACGTCAGATTTTTGCTGAAATTCTGACCGCGCGGCTTAGGGATTTTTTCAAAAACAGTTTTTCAGACGTCGAGGGCTAATTCTGTTTCCCATGATAAAAACCCATCTGTTTCCACCGAAAAAGCTTTCAGTCGATCGTTTGCAACAGTTTGGCACCATTTCTGAGTGAATTGCAGAACGTCAGATTTTTGCTGAAATTGTGACCGCGCGGCTTAGGGATTTTTTCAAAAAAAGGTGTTCTGACGTCGAGGGCTAATTCTGTTTCCCATAATAAAAACCCATCTGTTTCCACCGAAAATGCTTTCAGGGGATCGTTTGCAGCAGTTTGGCAGTATTTCTGAGTGAATGGCAGAACGTCAGATTTTTGCTGAAATTGTGACCGCGCGGCTTAGGGATTTTTTCAAAAAAAGTTGTTCAGACGTTGAGGGCTAATTCTGTTTCCCATGATAAAAACGCATCTATTTTCACCGAAAAAGCTTTCAGTCGATAGTTTGCAACAGTTTGGCACCATTTCTGAGTGAATTGCAGAACGTCAGATTTTTGCTGAAATTGTGACCGCGCGGCTTAGGGATTTTTTCAAAAAAAGGTGTTCAGACGTCGAGGGCTAATTCTGTTTCCCATGATAAAAACCCCTCTATTTCCACATAAAAAGCTTTCAGGCGATCGTTTGCAACAGTTTGGCAGCATTTCTGAGTGAATGGCAGAACGTCAGATTTTTGCTGAAATTGTGACCGCGCGGCTTAGGGATTTTTTCAAAAAAAGTTGTTCAGACGTCGAGGGCTAATTCTGTTTCCCATGATAAAAACCCATCTGTTTCCATCGAAAAATTTTTCAGTCGATAGTTTGCAACAGTTTCGCACCATTTCTGAGTGAATTGCAGAACGTCAGATTTTTGCTGAAATTGTGACCGCGCGGCTTAGGGATTTTTTCAAAAAAAGTTGTTCAGACGTCGAGGGCTAATTCTGTTTCCCATGATAAAAACCCATCTCTTTCCACCGAAAAAGCTTTCAGTCGATCGTTTGCAACAGTTTGGCACCATTTCTGAGTGAATTGCAGAACGTCAGATTTTTGCTGAAATTGTGACCGCGCGGCTTAGGGATTTTTTCAAAAAAAGGTGTTCAGACGTCGAGGGCTAATTCTGTTTCCCATGATAAAAACCCATCTGTTTCCACTGAAAATGCTTTCAGGGAATCGTTTGCAGCAGTTTGGCAGTATTTCTGAGTGAATGGCAGAACGTCAGATTTTTGCTGAAATTGTGACCGCGCGGCTTAGGGATTTTTTCAAAAACAGTTGTTCAGACGTCAAGGGCTAATTCTGTTTCCCATGATAAAAACGCATCTATTTTCACCGAAAAAGCTTTCAGTCGATAGTTTGCAACAGTTTGGCACCATTTCTGAGTGAATTGCAGAACGTCAGATTTTTGCTGAAATTGTGACCGCGCGGCTTAGGGATTTTTTCAAAAAAAGGTGTTCAGACGTCGAGGGCTAATTCTGTTTCCCATGATAAAAACCCCTCTATTTCCACATAAAAAGCTTTCAGGCGATCGTTTGCAACAGTTTGGCAGCATTTCTGAGTGAATGGCAGAACGTCAGATTTTT